>NC_092706.1:27092280-27187280 GCF_964275005.1 Diadema setosum
TACCTCAAGATTGAGGGCGCACCTCTCTTGTATGGTATCAACAACGTACGAGCAATAATGCTAATTGTACTGCTCATGTAACATTATAGTCGCTAAACCTCCGTTCTTTATTTCACCCGAGTCAAAAGGTAAAATTTTCACCAAGCTTGACGAGTGATAGAGGATGCCCTCCATATTTTAGTAAAACGGGCACCATTCTCTAGGACAATCTGAAGCTCCGAAATTAAAAGATCTATCTATTCTAAACACAAAACAAAGCAAAACAACAACCACAAAATCCTCCCAAACTGAAAATGATTGAGTCAATTCTATATTTGTGAGTGTACACTCTGTACTTTTTTCTTTTTATTGTACAGTAGTTCCAGGAGTTGCCAGTGTTGCTGGGACAACGTTGGGGTCAAGTTTTTACATTTTGATATTCTTTTTGAAAACGCGTGGCCAGGCTTTCTACAAACTGGCCAGCCTGACAAATATATATATACAGTATGTCCCCCAAAAAAATTACAACGGGGCCCTCCGCAATGATATCTTTAAAAATATTGCATCAATCTAGATATAAATTCAGGGTATGAAACTATAACTCATTACCCACATCTTGCAGAAAACCCCACTCGATTTGCTTCAGTGGTCAAAGAGAAATACGGAATTTTGTAAAGGATGTGGGGAATCTCTTCCGTCCAAGTTCTGCCTATTATTCACACGCAAGATCATCGAAGTGCTAAACCCGGAAGAATCCGATTCATGACATGCTTTACAACAATCCACATTTCTCTGTGACCGCTTAACCAAATCGAATGGGGATTTCTTCAAAATAGAGCTAAAATGTTATATTTTAAGACCCTATGAAGTAGCATTTAAAAAAATGTAATCATATTGGGTGTTATCAATGCGAAAATCTGATTGTAATTTTTTTTGGGACATACTGCAGTAAGTCGCCCCAAAAATTACAATCAGATTTTCGAATTGATAACACCCAATACGAACAACCAGTCTAAGTGCTACTTCAGGGTCTTAAAATATAACATCTTAGCTCTATTTTGCAGAAAACCCCATTCAATTTGGTTAAGCGGTCACAGAGAAATGTGGATTGTTGTAAAGCATGTAATGAGTCTGATTCTTCCAATTTTAGCACTTCGATGATCTTGTGTGTGAATAATAGGCAGAACTTGGACGGAAGAGATTCCCGACATCCTCTACAAAATTCCTCATTTCTCTTTGACCACTGAAGCAAATCGAGTGGGGTTTTCTTTAAGATGTGGGCAATGAGTTATAGTTTCATACCCTGAATTTGTATTTAGATTGATTCACTATTTTTAAAGATATCATTGCGGAGGGCCCCGTTGTATTTTTTTTGGGGGGACATACTGTATATATATATATATATATATATATATATATATATATATATATATATATATGTATATATATATATATATACATATGTATATATATATATATGTATATGAGATTAAAACCTAAAATGGCATTAAAACGCTTTATCCTGGCGAGGAAAGCGCATGTTTTTGAAACAAGACACCAAACAGGTTAGTCATCGCATTCTTCATCAGCGACCAGGATGCGATGTGATGTTAGATTAAAAATCCGTTTCTGAAGCAGAACATACACACAAGGGTATACGTCTGCTCCTGGTCGGACGGATTTCAAAACTAACCTGCTTGTGATGGAATGCGTCTAAACTGGTGGTAGTTGTTGCCACAGTGATGGTAACCGCGCAGTATGTATGTGCGCGTTTGGCGTAGCAACGACGCATCCATGGACTGGTTCCCTCCACGAAGAGCCAAAGATGAAAGGATGAAATCAGTTTAAAAAAACATGACAAACATGAATCCCTGATAGCTTTTCAATGGACTTACATTGCCAACGTCATGCTCCGATTTACTATCACGAAGATAAACGGTTCAGAGACCCACCTCATCTTGTCTTTCACTGACGCAAACTCACACCTCCGGCCCCCATAGAGACATCCCAGCCAGTAGTTGTGCCTTGTCCGTGATGGAATACTGTATCAGACTTTCCTGATAGTCAACGGTCTTTCCCGTAGTCAATCAGACTTTTCCTGATAGTCAATCAGACTTTACCTGATAGTCAACCAGCCTTTCCTGGTAGTCACTGATCAATAACGAACAGAAGTGAATGAGATTAAAACCTAAAATGGCATTAAAACGCTTTATCCTGGCGAGGAAAGCGCATGTTTTTGAAACAAGACACCAAACAGGTTAGTCATCGCATTCTTCATCAGCGACCAGGATGCGATGTGATGTTAGATTAAAAATCCGTTTCTGAAGCAGAACATACACACAAGGGTATACGTCTGCTCCTGGTCGGACGGATTTCAAAACTAACCTGCTTGTGATGGAATGCGTCTAAACTGGTGGTAGTTGTTGCCACAGTGATGGTAACCGCGCAGTATGTATGTGCGCGTTTGGCGTAGCAACGACGCATCCATGGACTGGTTCCCTCCACGAAGAGCCAAAGATGAAAGGATGAAATCAGTTTAAAAAAAAACATGACAAACATGAATCCCTGATAGCTTTTCAATGGACTTACATTGCCAACGTCATGCTCCGATTTACTATCACGAAGATAAACGGTTCAGAGACCCACCTCATCTTGTCTTTCACTGACGCAAACTCACACCTCCGGCCCCCATAGAGACATCCCAGCCAGTAGTTGTGCCTTGTCCGTGATGGAATACTGTATCAGACTTTCCTGATAGTCAACGGTCTTTCCCGTAGTCAATCAGACTTTTCCTGATAGTCAATCAGACTTTACCTGATAGTCAACCAGCCTTTCCTGGTAGTCACTGATCAATAACGAACAGAAGTGAATGAGATTAAAACCTAAAATGGCATTAAAACGCTTTATCCTGGCGAGGAAAGCGCATGTTTTTGAAACAAGACACCAAACAGGTTAGTCATCGCATTCTTCATCAGCGACCAGGATGCGATGTGATGTTAGATTAAAAATCCGTTTCTGAAGCAGAACATACACACAAGGGTATACGTCTGCTCCTGGTCGGACGGATTTCAAAACTAACCTGCTTGTGATGGAATGCGTCTAAACTGGTGGTAGTTGTTGCCACAGTGATGGTAACCGCGCAGTATGTATGTGCGCGTTTGGCGTAGCAACGACGCATCCATGGACTGGTTCCCTCCACGAAGAGCCAAAGATGAAAGGATGAAATCAGTTTAAAAAAAAACATGACAAACATGAATCCCTGATAGCTTTTCAATGGACTTACATTGCCAACGTCATGCTCCGATTTACTATCACGAAGATAAACGGTTCAGAGACCCACCTCATCTTGTCTTTCACTGACGCAAACTCACACCTCCGGCCCCCATAGAGACATCCCAGCCAGTAGTTGTGCCTTGTCCGTGATGGAATACTGTATCAGACTTTCCTGATAGTCAACGGTCTTTCCCGTAGTCAATCAGACTTTTCCTGATAGTCAATCAGACTTTACCTGATAGTCAACCAGCCTTTCCTGGTAGTCACTGATCAATAACGAACAGAAGTGAATGAGATTAAAACCTAAAATGGCATTAAAACGCTTTATCCTGGCGAGGAAAGCGCATGTTTTTGAAACAAGACACCAAACAGGTTAGTCATCGCATTCTTCATCAGCGACCAGGATGCGATGTGATGTTAGATTAAAAATCCGTTTCTGAAGCAGAACATACACACAAGGGTATACGTCTGCTCCTGGTCGGACGGATTTCAAAACTAACCTGCTTGTGATGGAATGCGTCTAAACTGGTGGTAGTTGTTGCCACAGTGATGGTAACCGCGCAGTATGTATGTGCGCGTTTGGCGTAGCAACGACGCATCCATGGACTGGTTCCCTCCACGAAGAGCCAAAGATGAAAGGATGAAATCAGTTTAAAAAACATGACAAACATGAATCCCTGATAGCTTTTCAATGGACTTACATTGCCAACGTCATGCTCCGATTTACTATCACGAAGATAAACGGTTCAGAGACCCACCTCATCTTGTCTTTCACTGACGCAAACTCACACCTCCGGCCCCCATAGAGACATCCCAGCCAGTAGTTGTGCCTTGTCCGTGATGGAATACTGTATCAGACTTTCCTGATAGTCAACGGTCTTTCCCGTAGTCAATCAGACTTTTCCTGATAGTCAATGTATATATATATATATATATATATATATATATATATATATATATATCTATATATATATTTATATATATATTCACTACTGATTGATTGGAACTAAAAAATATGCAAAAATAAAAAAATGAAAAATATAAAAGAAAAGAAAAACAGAAGAGAGGTCAATGATTTTAGATAGTGTCATGCTGTTTCTCCGAAACCTTATTTTGCCCTAACCTGATTCCTCCCCCGTAAGTTGATTGATTTTATTCTATTTTATTTCTGAATTTCTTTTTCATACTTAAATGAAATACAAAGTCAATTGAAGAAACTAATTGAGCACAGTATTATTTTGAATCTGACAGTTAAAACAGATGAATGATTAATTGAAATATCCAAAATTTTTCTAACACAATGCAAAATGAAAACAACCAGGCATTATTTTATGCATATTTATGTAACAGCCTTTAGAAAACGTCTAACGATAGTTTCACATTTCTTTTGATTACTTGGGCGTTTACGTTTCGCAGAAAATCATGGATTACTTTAACAATTCTACTTATTTACTATCAATATGATGTGAGTCTATGTATATCTTATCTTTGCAAGTGATGAGCAGTTGCCTTCTGTTTTTATTTTTGTTTTGTTTTGTTTTGTTTTTGTTTTGTAGCTCGTGAAGCAGATGGAAGAGGCTGGTAAAGGTTATTTGGTGGACTTGCATTCACTCCCTGGGACTGGCCACTTCCTGGAGTGTCCGTACCATGCAATCAATACTACCTCTGGCCTATATGATCCGCGTGAGGTGACCATTGGTCAGACGAGATGTGAGTATTAAAACCCGTTGAGGACGGACTGATTTTGCTACAACACGCATTTCCCATAGACACCTGCCCGAGTATACTCGGGACTCGTCCTCAAGAATCAGGGAGAGGCTACACTTTGTACTGACCTCCTTTTACCCTTTTCATCAACTTCTCTTTAGATCTTGTATCAACTACTTTGTACTTTTATATCATAATAATCTGTTTTTCCCATACATTTATCTTACGCCTGTGTATCAGAGCCTGGACAGGCAGAGCTAGCATAACTCCAGGAACCATACTCTAAGACAAGGAGTGGTATAAGGATATCACATGGAGTTGTAACTTTGCCGTTTGTTGGCTTCCTTGCAGTGTACTACACAGACTATGGTGGCGAGGACATCACGCAAGGAGCCAAAGACCAGGAGTTTGCCTGGAGGAAGATCATCAACTTCTTCAGGAAGCACCTGGAAGTGAAAGAAATGTACCGCAACGACTGGATATCAGACTAAACACTTTGCTGAAGAAAATAAAATGCCTGTCGTCTGCAGAGTTCTCCATTCAGAAGCGTGTTCCTTGGGCACCCACATGTTGTTAGAGACGCGTGTTGAATGTGTGCTCTTTATGGAGCGAAAATATGCTGATATGCAAACTTTACATCACCTTTTGATTTGACCTGAAAGCGTATACCAAGAAAGCTCTTTCCCCTTTTGTAAATATTCGTCGCTGACACCACGAAGTGGCACTTTGGCTCGTGAAGAAAACCGCGTTTCGAGAAAAACGCAATCAAAGTTTTTTTGAAAATTCAAAAATTTTTGAAATCAGCTCGAGTGGGTTTCTGTAATTAAACATGATAAATTGTACATGAACGAAAAGAGGAGAATTTCTTCTTTACAGTCACATGCCAACTTCAAATAAGGAAAGTGAAATATAGCGACCATGAGGCAGGAGACAATTGTGTCATTTCGTGGACGAAATCTACGCGTAGACTGCAGTTCGATTTTTTCCACGAGTTGGCACAATGGGTCGCGCGTCTAGTGTGTCCTGTGTATTCGCGAGTATACAAAAAGAGGTTTTCTGCGATATTGAAATTGCTCTTGCGATCGGTTTTTGGAATATACATGTTATTTATTGTCCAGCAAACCAAGAAGGGCATTTTTTTTTTTCACCAACTACAGTGTACTATGATTTTTTTTTTTTTCAAATCGCGGAGACAATATATTAACACCATAAAGTTGCAAACATTTGTGCCATTTCGTGAACGAAATCGTACGCGAAAATCGTTGTTTCATTAATTCCACGAAGTGGCACGCCACTTCAAATCTGCATCTTTTCAGTTATGTTAAATGATCTGCTCAATTCAGTAAACAAGTGTGAAGTAATGTTATATGCAGATGACATGGTTCTGTACTAAAGTGGAAATGATGCCCAGGAGATTGAAAACTGTGCTGAATATTGAATTGCACTATAATGTGGCCCGGTGGCTGGGACAAAATTGTCTGATATTAAATGTTAAGAAAAATCAGTTTACGTTAATTGGAACACCAAGAAAGTTGTTACCGACCGGCAGATCGGTTGAAACTTGAAATTGATGGTAATGAATTGGATAGAGTAACGGATTACAAGACTATTATCCAGGTCTGGAGTTTGAATTGATGAATCTATGAGATGGCAAAAAAAGAGTTGAAGAATGAAGTTTAAAAAAAGCAAGCTACACGACTAGTATTGCTGAGACGCCTGCGGAAGTATCTAACTGAAAGCAGTTCTAAATTTTGGCAAACTCCTCAATAATACCGTATTTTGATTATTGTTCTTGTGCATGTTCAAACTGCTCACAAAGCCTTAAAGATGTGCTTATCAAGCAGCACAAGAAAATGGCCAGAGTGGTAGGGAGAGTGGATCACACAGTGCCAACCAGCCAGGTGCTTGGAAGGTTAGGTTGGACGACGCTTGAAGAGAGGTGGCGATTTAACACTTCATGGCAACATGCCTGAATATGTGCAAGAACTCATTACATCCCTTGGTAACGCACACTCATAGGATACACGAAACCCAAGTACATGTAATAATGGTCTCATAAGTTAGAACTTGAGCAGGAAAAAAAAAAAATTCACATTATGCTTCCTGTCTTTGGAATCAGCTCCCCGCTGAAGTTCGAAACGCCACTTCCCTTCAAACGTTTGTAAGAGCATACACATCTCACTTGGGGTAGAATTCGGTCATTTTGAAATCTCTATATTATGCAAAAGTATTATCCTATTTCAAATAATGTGAATTTGTGTATTATTATCATCAAAGACTTATTAATTTGTATCTTATATACACAGACACAGCATTGATAATTGTTTTGATATTGCGATGCATAACGGGATGACCTTGATTTGTTACTGTGTGTATGTTGAATTCACTGTTGAAATAACTTGTGTTATTCTGTTGCAGGGCCCCCAAGAATACCAGTGTATAGACAACTGATGGGACTACCCTGGGTAAAGAAAGCTAAATAATAAATAAAATATTATTTACTTAATTATTCTCTTCCATCCCTCTTCCTTTTTAACATTGGCTGATTAATAACGAATTGTATACCATCCTATCTCTCCAGCTGTCGTTGTATGTTTTTCTGTCTTTCTACTTCTAACTTCAGCTTATTGAAATAAAGAACTACTCATTCCCCTGTTCGTCGCAGTCAAAATTGTAACGCTGTCTATTTTGACTAACGCTGTCTATTTTGACTATGCGGAATTAAAAACATGCAAAATTAATTGCATTCGGCAGAGCGCAGAAATTACTCGCGCGAAAATATCCACTTTTTGAGTAACCGTGCAGCTATACATGGACATGGAAATGGCTCGGCGGGCTTATACTCGATCTGCAGAGATAGGAACAGATAAGACGCTAGAACTTCGTTGTGAAGTGTTGCGGTAAGAACCTCTGCTCTTTGGCAACGGTCTCTTGGCAGCCATGTGCTTAGTTGCGAAGAGTCATCGCTGGTAAAGCTGGCACTCTACTTGAGGAGGGTGCGCCTACAGACCTCATGCTGTATGAGCAAATTCAGGGGAGGGGGAGAGAGGGTAGATGTTGCACCCCTGGAGGCTGTCCATCATGGTGTCCTTGTAGCAAAGAAGGGCTAAACTAAAAGGGCGAAAGCAGTAGATGACAGGTTCGAGTCCCAGTGGTTCCTTTTTTCCGACATTTATATTTAATTTACAGATCACCAGATGAGATCTTAACAAAACTGCATTTGTAGAGGGAGACAGATTGAGGAAACTCACATCTAAACCTTCACCCCCCTGAATAATATTTTGCTTTCAAGGGCTAAACTTGTTTCCCATACCCCAAGCCCAGTTCAAGAAAGAGTGGTTGTTTACGGAAGCAGAAGTTCTCTGCTGTGATAGCATGGCCTGACCACTGAGGTCACGCCTTCGAAAGCAGTGCCTCACTCAATACGGACTTAGGTTTCCCTGAAGGCTTCTATTCTGGTGACCTTCTGCCATCAACGCCAAAGGATGGAGCGTACAATACGCTGGTGGAACTTCTCCAACTGGGTTTCAGATGCTGCCAACAAACCGTCCACGCCTCAGTGGAATAGACGCTTAGAAGCGACATCAGGACGACTGCCTTGTGAAGGTTTAGTATTCTGTAGCAGAGACATCCAAGGTCATGGCCTGCTTTTCTTTATAAATGGGTGGTATAGTATTGGTGGAGATGAGGATTGGGCTTTAAACTTTTTGTGAGATACATGTACCAAGAAATCACTTTATGAAATATCACTGAGTATACCATTCTAAGAAGAATTCAAAGTTTATTTGATAAAAATCGATTTTGAAATAACAGAAATAAAAAAAACCAACAAAGTAAAACAAAGCAGTCGTCTCTTGCGTATGAGACCTGCTGCTATGCTACGTCTTGGAGGTGCCGCAGCCATTCCACAGTTGCTGGCCATGGGTTGGTCAGGTTAGTGTGTGATCCTAGAGGTGGTCCGAGCTTGGTACATTCCAGCAGGATGTGGTCCGCTGTCTGCTCAGGTGCACCACACAGACAAGCTGCTGAGGAACTGAGGCCCCAGCGATGCATGTTGGCCCCGAAGCGACCTACTCCAGTGCGGAGGCGGTTCAGGGTGACCCACTCTCTACGAGGGAGATCAGCTCCTGGTGGGATGGTTATGCCAGGGGGGATGGTGAACTGTGTGGGCTTTGTCGTCTCTTGCCAATCATGTTGCCATTTCTCCATAAGGTTGAAGTTGGAGGTTCCTAGTGATTTTGCATGACGGCTGAAGGATCGACGAGAGCGTAGGCGTTGGTGGGTGAGGTTTTGGGCTCTGATGACGCGAGCATGTAGGAGGTGTGAGGTGTCTGGAAGAGCCTTCTTCACCAGAATGGCCATGTGGTGTTCTCTACGGAGTGCAGGTGGGGCAATTCCAGAGAGGACAGGGAGGTATTTCACTGGGGTTGGTCGTAGGCAGCCGTTGACTATTCTCATGGTGTCTTTGAAGTAGCATCCAGTTTGTTGACATGGGAGCTCCTACACCATGCTGGGGCAGCATATTCTGCAGCACTATAGACGAGTGCGAGGGCACCTGTTCGGAGAGTGCTTGTGTGGGCTCCCCAGGAAGAACCAGCAAGGCGGCGTAGAAGGTTGTTCCTTGATGTCACTTTGCCACGTAGTGCCTCGATATGCTGTTTGAAGGTGAGTTGCCTTGTATCCAGTTTCACCCCGAGGTAAGTCGGGGTGGGGTTGTTCGGGAGTGTTGAGCCATCCAGCTTGACTGTAAGCTGTCTGTGAGCTTCCTTTGTGTTCAAGGTAAAGAGTGTCGCAGTGGTAATAAAATGTGGGTCCCAACTTTTAATAGGATTGCTCTATTTTGGATATCTCGGCCATTTAAAACCAATTTTCATCAGATAAACGTTGAATTCCTTTTGGAATTACATCCTCTTTCACATTTCATAAGAGGTTTCTCATTATCTCACCAAAAAATGCTCGAAGCCCGAAGTTAGGTCTCAACCAAAACTATACAATCCCTTTAAAGAAAAAGGGGCTGGATTATTATTGTAATAGTCCACTGCTGGAAGTACACACACCACTGAGCGCACCATTCCACTGCCCGACCACCATTTTCATACAGCAAGGACACTTGTAACACGTAAAATTTGTTATCTCAGTAATTCAAGCTTTGTATTTCTGAGGGGCACCTGATCAAAAGTACTGCAGACTTGCTAATCTGCTACAGACTCTAGACGTGAAGAATTACATGTTTGGAACGATTGTGCACAGCATACTTTTATACCAGCTACTATTTCAGCATTAGAGTGATTAACAAAATACTTCAAAGACAGAAAGCACTGATGCAATTGTGAAAGACGCTTGGGTATGCTACAAAAGTATTGAAAAAGAAAAAGGAAAGCTGCATAATTGCTTCATCAATTGTTCCATTTTCAGTTCTGTCTTGGGACAGATCTTCCTTTCTTGACATAACTCTTTGCTATTATTTTTTTTTTTGTATGCACCATTATACACAAAGCACCATGTACCATGAAATACCACGGTAAGCATTTTCCGTTTCTCGAACATTCTTCCTACACATATTTTCAGTTGCCAACATAGTTCTATCCAAAATCTATTCTTAACAAAAAGTCTACCCTTGCCTCTCTGCAGATAATACTAAAAAATCATAACAATTTTGCAGGATGCCACTTCACATTCAACGAAATCACCAACAAGTCTCAAGTGCTTGTTACAAAATACATCATTGTTGAGTTCTCTTGCTCATTGTACATTGTACAAGTTAAAAACTGATGACTGGTCTGTCATTTTCATGATAATTTTTTTCCTTGACCATACAGCATTTGATATGAAAATAACGAGCACAATGATTGAGCCCAATAATGGCCAGTCTATCATAATAATGAGGCTTAGCATCATTATGAATACATTATCATACCATCACTCACAGAACACACAACCAAATTAATATAAACATCACATATGACAATTAATTTGTCTGTGGTATCAAACTCCTATGAATCAGAGAATATGTAGAAAATGCTCATCACGTAAAAAAAAATATTAAAAAAAAAAATAGAAAAATACTCTACATTGTCCTGCACAGGATTCTTTGCCACCTACATGTAGGAATAGACCGTTTCTGTAATGTACTCAAATTATATGCATGCTTTGTTCACAAAAGATTGCTTTAATAACCAGAAAGCTTGCTAGAGGCTTGCCCTACCTGGCAACAACTTATCAATACTTGATTATTCCTTCTAAAAGCCCCATTGTAGCAGAGCCTTTTAAACTAGAGTTTCCATGGCAACATCCAGGTAACAGCAGGGTAATCTTTTTTTTTTCACCCTGCCTGTTAAACGAGTCCTAGCAAAATGTTGCTCGGATGTTGTCATGATAACTTTTGCCAAATTCTACCCTAGCATCACCCTGACATTACAGCGACACTACCCTGACAACCCTTTTATTAGAAATTGAATGCAACTGCAGTAATATTCCTTTGATACACTCAACCCACATGTGCAACATTGCAGACAGAGAATGATTGACGCGCCACACACTAATCATGTGCATTCATTGTAAGCACTGATCTCTATGTACATACATGTATGTTGTAGTTGAGATCAGTGATTGCATGTGCACAATCTAAAACAATAGGCGGTGCTGGCTGGTAGGCTTGCTAGTCTCATCAGTAGACACACCCCCTTTGAGAAAACGTACCCATGTAAGGTTTTCACTGTGTATCTGTTAAAACAATACCCCTCACTTTCTTTAGCATTATTGTAATATTAAAGGAGTTCTGTTCTCTTTGAAAATACTTTTTTTTTAATTGCCAGATGAACAATTCTTTATAAATAACACACTAATTCTCTACTGAACCTGGCTTGATTGACACTGTTAGTGTCCTTCCAAACAAGAAGGTGTGCAGGGAAATGATCTAGGTCACAGGAGACAAAATATCAGTCCACTGAAAATTTACGACTGAACTAAATATACAGAGAAAAAACATCAATTAATGTCACTGGTAATTAATGACCAAAATTTGGTCAAGCAACAGCCTTTTCATCACTTGATCACACATTTAAAAATAAAATAAAAATGAAAATGATTTCCATTGAGTACCTCACCATAATGTATTTGTTTCTGAATTTTTCAGCCATTTTTTTTTTTTCAATTGCCGATGACAGGCAAGGAGTGAGTTCATGCAGAAACTCAGATACAGTTCCCAGAATTAAGAGAAAGCAAAAAACAAGGTGCTGTCGATCATAACCATTATCATTCTCAACAGCACGTATATACTTGGTGTAGCCCCAATACTCTCAGCTCTCTTCATTTTTACAGACCCAATAGCATAGGGATTCATGGGTAGCGTAAATCATTCACTGCCCATCAGGGTACAGTGCACATTCACAAATCGTGAATAGCATTGGTCAGCAAATATGTGCATCGCTCATCATACCCTCATCGCTAATGGTGAACTTTAGTCTAGATTCTTTAACTGTGTGTGTACAATTTTGGGTTACAGCTCGTTGTTCCGAAGGTTCGTTATTCCGAAGGCTCTTCAGTCCGAAGATTCCTTATTCCTAAGATTCGTTTTTCCCAATTTCATTTTCGGGTGAACAAATCTTCGGAATAACGAAACTTCGGAATAACGCCACAAATGTTCAGATTAACGAACCCTTTTTCATTTTCGGATTAACGAACCTCTAGGTATAGGGAAGTTGCGTGTTTCGGATTGACGAAACTTCGGAATATCGAACCTTCGGAATAACGAACAGCACCTCAATTTTGTACTTATACAGTGCACTCCCGCTACAACGAACACGGTTATAATTAAATTTCGTTATAACGAGGTAAAACTTCTCGTCCCAAAATTAACACCACTAAAGTCTATGGTACAAAATTTGCTTATAACGAACACGGTTATAGCGAAATTTTCGTTATGACGAAGTCTTTTCCGAGCACCACTGACATAGAGAAACAAAAGAAATGTGCTCCGTTATAACGAAATGCGAACTGCTTTCGAAAAAACGTAGCGGAACAAGCATTTATATAGTCTCTGCATGGGTGAACACTTCACATCACTGTGTGTTTGCTCCTTGCATCACGCACTGTTTCCAAACTTGCGTTTAATATTGTAATACAATAATCCAATCTCATTTCACATAGCTTTCCAGTGTATGACGAGTATTCAGCAAACAGAATACGATATATATGCGTGGTTTCCTTGTTTTCGGTTTATATTGTATTTGTTCGGTTATAACGAAATTTCGTTATAATGAAAGAAAACTGCCAGTCTCGAGCATTTCGTTATAACGGGAGTGCACTGTAGAGAGATCAGTGAGTAAGTTGTACACAATTCCCACAGTGGATTCTTAAATATACCCAAGCCTGGCCAGCCTTTCCACTTCATGGTACAGTACTCTCCGCATAATCAGGTAGGCTCGGGCAGAGCATTTCGTACCCAATTAAGCGGAGTACCCGAAAAACATGTCTCATTCACAATTGACACACACAATGTGTATGTACATGCATTGTACATTGCACCAAACACCTACACTGTATGCTTAACACACCTGCTTGCACGGCAGATTATACATACCTTACACTTGGTCAGTCACAAGCAATAATTTACACTCTTTTTATGGACAAATATGTCTTCAAAAAACTTTGTCGTTTGACTATAGACTCCTCGCTAACACACAGGCATTTTCCGAAATGAACGCATCTCTTTGCATGCACTAGTTACGTAGAACGTAGGGTTACTTTTCGAGAAGTGACTGGGGAAAAGCAAAATTATGGAGCTGGTGCATGGCCTGATTTTCATTGCAAACTTCTCGTAACGCGATTGTTGTTGTGGTCTTGTGGAGCAAGGGAGGAGCGCAAGTGTGTTCAGCTCCTGTCTGTCTATGATGCAATTGTGAGTGCCAGCTACATGTGTAATGTTTGTTTACGTGTGGCAAGTCGGTATGTGTATGTACATGTGTTTTCATGTTTAATCACTCCCCAAATGATCGGTCTTCTTTGCAAATTAAGCAGGAAATGTGATTAGCTGTGGAAAATTTGCCATTCATGACTTCTTTATATCTGCGATAAAATGTGGGTAGAAATTAGATTAGAAGAAAATTGTTTACCCTACATGCAGAGAGGCAGCCCGATTATCAGGTAATTTTAATGTGCATTAGAACTGATTTTGACATTACTACCCAATTAAACGGAGTGCCCATTTATACCCGATTACGCAGAGAGTACTGTATCCCCATGCTACAGAGTCTGTAAGGGTCATACCACTAAAGGCCCTAATTTTCAAAAACAAACAACCCAAGCAAACGAAAAACTTCTTCCAATTGGAACTTTTACAGCAACGGTGACTGAGCCACGGAATCTTTTGGAGTACAGTCTGCTGGTGAGACTAGAACTCATCATGCTTGGGTCCAGGGAACTCCTTGTGGCTAATCGTTCCATCCTTGTCCTGGTCCATGGAGCTGAACATGTGCTTGATGGCCTCGTCGCGGTCCGGAAAGTCTTCTATTCCTCCCATACCCTGCTCCTGGATGTAATTTAGCATCTGTAGGTGATGGAATAATACGCATTGTAGTCACCGTCACTTTTCCATTTCAATATATATATATATATATATATAATATAATATATTGGATTTTAAATTCATAATCACATATAAGTCAGCTAGATTTATAGATTTCATATGCACAGAGTTAGCTGGGGGGACTCGAACCTATTTTATCTACTACCCACAGGATTTATAAGCAGTCTCATCCTTTTCTTCTTCTTCTTCTTCTTCTTCTTCTTCTTCTTCTTCTTCATCATCATCATGCTGGAATATGGGAGGTTAGCCAATAAAGTCATGTTCAGGAAAAAAATTGACACAAACACTCTGCAAAAATATGGACAAAAATTCAAGGGAAAACACTATGAAAATATGTTTACTCATACTGGTCCAATATTGACCTTTCAGCTGCTATGGTGGTACATTGTAAATGGGCATATTTTTCATGGGACTACAATCTTTACACTTGTACATAGAGGCAACTTCAGTATAAATGTCTTCCTTGATTTCTACAGCAAAAATGAAATCACTGTCTTATGATATGAGTGTTAACCTAACACTCCTTAATATATTTGGAACGAAAGGTGGAAGAGGTCCCTCACACTTCCTGTGAAACAGCATCAAAACTCGTTGAAATTGCTTCCTCATTCAAACTGGCTGAAGAAAGGGCACTATTAAATAAAACTGCACAGTACCAGTATTGTGTTTATAAATGGGAATTTTCTATTAATTTTCTATTAATTTCTATTAATATCTAAAGAAAATAAAGTTATATGCTGGCAGCAGCCTGTGACTGTATCTTCCTCCCCTAATGATGGAAGGATTTTCGGTAATTACGAATTAATGCAGCTTCCAATCAATTTTACAAGGCTAGCAAAGAAGGAGTGAATGCCTGTTAGCCAGTGACCACATGACAAATGATTTTTTTTTCTTTTTTTCACATAGATCATCAGAATTCTTGGGAAGGAACTGCAGGCAAATTATTATTTATATGTTTGCCCCAGCTCCCCCCCCCCCAACATTTTCAGTTGCCAGTCAATTCACAATTTACAATATGACAATACGTCACAATTGATAGTCCACGGTCCTATTCACTGAGCAATAGTATCTCCTCAAAGTGACAACCTTTGAGGCTTTGAGTCGTGAAAACATTCATTTCTGGATCTGCCTGTTGAGATTTGAGTTCTAAGGGACTCAGATGATACTTGAAACCGCTCCAACAAGGAGGGAAAAAAATCGTGTGCATGCACATTCCAAAGTTATGAGATCTTGAGATACAATCTAAATTCCAGGAGGAATTCCAGGAGGAATAAATTCCTTTCTTTGTTCACAAAGAACAATATTGAAACAAAGAAACCAAAAAATATGAAAACTTCAGAAAAAAGGTCAAATGGCACAATGGTCGCATGACCAAGGCTACCAACTTGAAAAGACCACGAGAGGATTATTACCGGTAAGTGCAATCACCTGAAGAGCCTTCCAACATGTCAGCCCTTTATAAAAATTTAAAAGAATGAACTCCACTCACTTTTTGACCGTGTTTCTAAAAAAGATATAAAATCACACAGTGTGCATATTACTTATGTCCTACAAATAAATCATTTCATGGCACGCATCAAAACTTTACGTACCCCTATAACTCTTCATGTCTGGCGTGGCCGAAAAATTCGCGCGACGAGATCGTATTGCTCCTGTCAAAGTCTTTGCTGTCAAAAATGTTTTGGATGGCCTGGTTGAGGGCATCCTCTTGCCCGAGGGTATCACCCATCCCCTGCCCGGAGAGGAAGACCCTCATCTGAAACCACCAACCAGAGAAGAAACTAAATACGAGTGGTTTGCAGTTACACAGTTTGGTGTGCAGTGTGCATTTGAATTTTCTATCCGTTGTTGCTTTTTGTGGGTGGGGGGGGGGGGGGGGGGGTCATCATTCCAATGGTAAAAGAGTTACAGACAGGCAGTCCATAGCCTCTGCTCACATGTGTATATTTCACACACATTCTAAAGTGCTATGATTTTGTTTTATTTCACTGTTGAGCCATCACACCTGAAGTTACAACACTAATTTCTGATTCATGGGTATAACATACATGTACATATTTTCAGTCTTTTCTATGAAGCATATTGGGGATAACACTTTTTTGTTGGTCACATTTATACATTTATGCAGAAAACCTAGAATAAACAGTTAGGGAAGACATTTATGTAATTATGTGAAGAAAAAAAAATACCACCCACATGAGAAAATTTCCAAGTTCAGTCCCAGCCAGGTCTATCACATCTGCCTAAACCTCTTGCACTATATACTGACAGCTGATCATGTGTTGCGACGCATGTGCACAACAAAACAGAAGAAAGAACACTGTGCAAGTTGCACACGCATTTGTGCCAACAGTTGCACTTGGCAAGCAGGTGCACGTTCCAAAAGCTGCACTTGTGTGATGTGAACCAGATGTTATGATAAAGGCATGGTAAAACTTTTGAAAAGCACTGCAAGTAGATCCTGGAAAGTGACCAGTGATATTCCTGTTTTCATTTGCAATGACCAAATAGACACTAGCAAATAGGTAGGGAAATTTGTCAGTCAGTTGCAATAGACACTAGCATACAGCACATTGCTCAAAATCGTTTTGATTCAAAGGATTAAGAAACTTATGACTACTTTGTGAGAAAGAAGGTAAGGTTTTAGACAAGATTCAAATGTACAGGCATATCATATTATGGATACTAAAGTAGGATATGAAAATACGCATATGGTACCTCTCTTCACCATTGCTAATCAACTCTTAAAAATGCTACACCATTTTCCTATTTCAACCCGTTGAGGATGGACTGATTTTGCTACAACATGCATTTCCCATAGAAACCTGCCCAAGTATACTCGGGACTCTTCCTCAACACAGGTTGGAAGGTAATTTCACTTCAGGAAAATTATTTGGCCTGAATCCCACATATCATCTAGCCCAGCCAGTAAATGCCACATTAAAACTCACTGAGCTGCTGGCTGCATTTTGCCTGGTTCTTATCATCTCTGTATTGGCTAGCTAGTCTTTCCACAAGGACCTCTGGTGTGGATTTGGAACACGGAGCTTCCTGCATTACACTCCGCAACTACCGAGTAAATCTTGTCTCTCTTTGCTTGCAAGATATCTGTAAAAGCTCTGTTTACTGGCTTTTTTCAATATATTGTAAATATACTGTATATATACTGTATTTTGCGGCATGAAATTCTTGCGAATTGGAGCCGATGGCCTTTTTCGCGGCATAAAATTTTCGCGAGTTGCCTCTAACATTCAATGCATACAGTGTAGACAAGAACTTTCGCTTGCATTTTAATTTTGCGAATCTTGGCTGTCGCGAAATTTGCGAAATCAAAATGCACACAACATTCCGCGTTTTACAGTATTCTGTTCAATCTAGTGAGCTTGTGTTCCAAACCGATGTCACAGGGCCTTGTAAAGAGGCTATATCATAATTCTCTGTACTCTGATCTCTTATAATAGTCTGTAATTGATTGGTTCCTTTCCGGAAAAAAAGGTTGCCACTGTGAGAAATCAGGTTAGCTCCCAACTCTAGTACAATGTAGTCCTCTTGTGTGTGTGTGTGTGTGTGTGTGTGTGTGTGTGTACGTATGTGTTTGTCTGAGTGTCTGCGTGTGCATGTCATGTCATATTATTATTTCTAGCTCAATTACAGATTACGGAAAAATGTGTGGGCATGTTGGAAGACTTGGTTGGTGAGAAAGGGGGTTTGTGGTCTTCTTCTTTTGACAAAAGGCAATACACAATTGTATTGATTCATTGCCACGTACAGTGCACTCCCATTATAATGAGCATGATTATGACAAAATTCCGGTTACAACGAAGTAAAATTTCAGGCAGCAACAATGTCCATGCTTTGTTGTTTATTGTTTATTTGTTCGGTTATAATGAAATTTCGATATAATGAGAGAAAATTTCTAGACCTGAGGACTTTGTTATAATGGGAGTCCACTGTACTTTGGAAGGAACAAAAGGATAACATTGTGTATATCAAGAAGGATGGTATTGGCATGTTCATCCAAGTCTAGAATCAGTTGTACAAACCTCATCTTTTGTAATCTCCTTGTCATCATTAGAATCAATTTGTTTGAAGAGATTCGTGACAGGTGGCTCGTCATTCAGCTGGTGCAGCTCAAAGCGGTAGCCGACATCACGGTCAGGGGGAGGGGCCTTGGTGTCTACGGAAACAGTGAAACACAAATGACCAATAAAAAGAGATGATTATTGATATGATTGTACTCGAGAAACTTTGCACCAATTTGACACTGTGAGAATGAGAGTAAAGTTACAAATCATACAAAAACTAACTTCTGCACAACTACCTGTAAAGCAACAAGAACAAATGTATACCTGGACTTCATTCGCCAACTTCTCAGTGTGCTCTGTCGAATATAGCATTTGGAGATAGTACCGTTGAAATTTTCATGAAATCAATTTATACTTTAAAAAAATATTCACTTTAATCTTGAGCAGTTCAATATTCATTTGTTTGCCATGAACAGAAAGCAAGATTTCTTTGCTCACCTGGTATTGTGGACTGCCAAAATACATGTGCGCTTATGGCAGTAATTCTGCGCAACAACACATCACACATTACAAACACCACCCACATTCTGGATTTCATGGTGGGTGATTTGTACGGGCCTATACCAGCCACCACCGCTTTAATATACAGATTGTAAGTGGTAGCCTCGCGATGGGAGAAAAATGTGTCTCATCACCCTTCCCGATTAAGTGGAGACCACTGTAAGATTATGAATTGATCAGTTTCCACTAGTTTGTGCTTTGCTATCAGTAGAGCTCATGTCAAGGTTAAAGTTAGGGATTAATTAAATACTGAGGGTGTGGCATACTTGGAAGGGCGTGGTTGGCAGTCAGTTCGCCGGCTGGAATCAGGACCTCTCTCTTCTCCTTGAGACACATACCCTCCACTGCTAGGTGCCAGCCCTTCATGGCCGTGCTCGCCTCATCATGGAGCCGAAAGTAGACTGGACCCTTGTTCATTCTGCGAATAAAATGATACAAAGGTACCGGTAATGTGATTTAGTTTCCACTTCATAGGCAATGACGTTGCAAATGCAATGCGAACTGGTACGTTTTGAAAGATAACACTGTTCTATAATTGAGTGTTTGAGGCAGTGCAACCATTGTGTGCATGAGCTCATTGGTTCCGGTAACTAGCACTATAATATTGATGTATTATGATTTTTAAAGGATTATAGTCACATAGTTTTCAACTACTCTACACGGCCTCTAGGCATTCCTGAATATAATCAACTGTAAAATACAATGGTTCAATCTTAGAATACCGGTAGATCATAATCTGTTAAATTAATAAATACAGCTCATCCATACAATTAACTCTGCTTTCATAGCTCTTTGAATATTACTGAATCTTTGCTGCTAAGTGGAAATGACATGTACACATGTACATTAACTCACCGAGGACGGACTGATTATGCTATAACACGCACTTCCATAGACACTTGCCCGAGTATACTCGGGACTCTTCCTCAACGGGCTAATATCCATCATTTTGAACTATACAACATTTGACTACTTGCTGTCTCATCATTTCAACATTGTCCGCTATCCAGCTTTGCTGGTTTTACTGTCAACTAACTATAAACAGCCCAGTCGCTGTATAGATAGTGTTTCGCACAGCGTCTGGTCGGGCTAACTGTCAACACGCATTTGACAAACCTGTACATCTGAGGCAGCCAACCGACATTCCAAGTAAAGATTGGTTACCATATGCAGGACATACAGAATTTCAATGAAGGCTTGAACCAATTATAGCATGTAAAATCACTGCCATGATACTAAAGTTTACAAGAATACTGCAGCATCATACTGCAGAACAGTTAAATCTACTTATTTATATGGAAACTTTTCTGCACCATCCCCCGGCCCCGGCCCCTGAAGGGCCAGGCCTCCAGTAGGTCCTATACAAATACAATACAAGTGTGACGAACCCCACCCACGACCGACCACATCTGACCGCAGAGAATGAACATGTGGTGGTGATGCCGACTGCGAACTCTGTGGGGAAATTATCTTAAATGTACTTTTTAGTTTTTATAACATTTTACCGAAAAAAAAAAAAAAAACAGCTAGGGCCTACAGAATATCTTCAAAATTATCATTGAACTATATTCAATTCAATTCAATCCAATTTCAACTAATTTCACAAAACATTCTATTCTTTTCTTTTCTTTTTTTTTTAATTTCATTAGAGTTAAAACTGACAGGGGCGGCATATTAAATCAACAGAGTCACAGAAACATTGGTAATGGCCCCGTAATTTACTTGCAGCATATTCAAACAGGGCCGAGTTGTCCGGGTCCCTAGATCTAGTCCGAGTTCACCCGGGATGATACGCTGTCAAAAGTCATGTTATTTTAAAACTGGTTGTCTTCACACACACAGTAAATTGTGGCATTGGCTGAGATCAACCTGACGTGCCACATTATTTCATGGTTGCAAACGAATATCATTTTGACAAACTAGAAAACTGTTTCAAAGTACGGTAGAGTAGCCTACCAAATACCGAGGCATGATGTGTGTAAAAAGATTTTGAAGGATACGTACGTGCTGTCGAACTCCTCGGCGCCCGCTGCGTCGGGCAAGAAGCCCGTGTAGGTGACGGTGACATAGTCGCCGGCATTGGCCTGTTTCGAACACATTTCTGGCTTGTAAAGGACATTTATATTAATGTCTTCTTGTCCTGTCTCTTCTTGGGAAGACAATTCGCCAAATGCTAATAACAGAAGAACACTGTATACCCACTGTCTCGTCATTTCTCCCTTGAGTTTTTATTACAACTTGATTTGACTGTATGATGTGCTCCTGGCCTGGTGATAGTGAACAGCTAGCGTAATACACACGTACACAGCACCTAGCTCTTCGCTTCGTGTTCCCCCACACACCGCACCTGTGTGCAACCAGTGAAACCCAGTGATCTCACCCCATAATTTTACACACTGGCACTGCACTGGGGCGTGTCGGATAAGGAACAATGCAAGTGGCAAACTGGCTCAGGAATGTTTGTACACGTGTTCAATCTTCAAATCAAGGAAGGGAAGGGTGGAATAGTATACTAATGTTACAAAGGGCCTCACAATTTCTTCAGACCATGAACTGAGAACACAGTAGGCGGTTTTCGTATACAACATATACCTTTTTTTTTTTTTTTTTTAAGCAGAGGTTGTTCATGACAACCTGATAGCTAATTGTCCGAGGCTTGTCCGACATAGCAACAAGTGATGCAAACTGATTCCAGCAATTGGATTTCAATCAAGAAGAGCAGGTTAATGGAATAGCTCATCTCTTATAATGTTCCCTTCCCGGGAATGAAACATCCATAGAAATTATTAACCCTTTTATGCTTTGAGGGCCGATTGCCATACTGAAAACCCCATAGCACCCGACTCCAACCCCCGAAAGAAAGTCGACAGGAGAAACTGAGCACAACATCATGCAGGCTGCACAGTATGAAGTGTGGCCAGTCAGTTGGGCTTAAAAATAAAACTATATACATAATGTGGATTGAGGGAATGCCCCTAACAAAAAAGTCCTGTGGTACTCCCTGTGGTACTAGTCGGTACCACACAATGTACCACACACTTGTAATGTTACCACAGGAACTGTGTGGTACTGTACCACAGGCTTGTAGGGTACTCCCTGTAGTACTTGTCAGTACCACACAATGTACCACATAAATAAATGTTACCACAGGAACTGTGTGGTACTGTATTACAGGCTCATGTGGTACTGGTTGGTACCACACAATGTACCACACAAATAAGTATGTTAACACAGGAACTGTGTGGTACTGTGTCACAGGCTCGTGTGGTACTCTGGGATGTACCACAGGGCAGTACCACAGGACATTACCACAGGAAAGTTCCACAGGACAGTACCACAAGACAGTATACACACAAATTGTCCTGTGGTATTTTGGGACGTATACCACACAACAGTACCACAGGACAGTACCACATGAATTGTCCTGTGGTATTTTAGGACGTACCACAGGAGAGTACAACAGGAAAGTACCACAGGATAGTACCACAGGACAGTACCACACGACTTGTTCTGTGGTATTTTAGGACGTACCACAGGACAGTACCACAGGGCAGTTCCACAGGACAGTACCACAGGACAGTACCACAGGAATTGTCCTGTGGTATTTTGGGACGTACCACAGGACAGTACCACAGGACAGTACCACAGGAATTGTCCTGTGGTATTTTGGGACGTACCACAGGACAGTACCACAGGGCAGTACCACAGGACAGTACAACAGGACAGTACCACAGGAAAGTACCACAGGACAGTACCACACGACTTGTCCTGTGGTATTTTGGGACGTACCACAGGGCAGTACCACAGGAAAGTACCACAGGATAGTACCACAGGACAGTACCACACGACTCGTCCTGTGGTATTTTGGGACGTACCACAGGACAGTACCACAGGGCAGTACCACAGGAAAGTACCGCAGGGCAGTACCACAGGAAAGTACCACAGGACAGTACCACACGACTTGTCCTGTGGTATTTTGGGACATACCACAGGACAGTACCACAGGAATTGTCCTATGGTATTTAGGGACGTACCACAGGACAGTACCACAGGGCAGTACCACAGGACAATACCACAGGGCAGTACCACTGGACAGTACCACAGGAAAGTACCACAGGATAGTACCACAGGACAGTTCCACACGACTTGTCCTGTGGTATTTTGGGACGTACCACAGGACAGTACCACAGGATAGTACCACACGACTTGTCCTGTGGTATTTCGGGACGTACCGCAGGACAGTACCACAGGGCAGTACCACAGGCAGTACAACAGGACAATACCACAGGAAAGTACCACAGGATAGTACCACAGGACAGTACCACATGACTTGTCCTATGGTATTTTGGGACGTACCACAGGACAGTACCACACGAATTGTCCTGTGGAATTTTGGGACGTACCACAGGACAGTACGACAGGAATTCCTGTGGTAATTTTTGATGTATACCACAGGAGTGTACCACAGGAACTATCCAAAATCCCACAGGAAAATCATAATATGGTGCTATTCCACACAGAAGTACCACACAGCAAATTAAATTCTAAGTACCACAGAAAAATGCTACAGGATATTCTTTTTTTTTTTCTTAACATTTTATACCAGAGGACTATCACATCAGGAGAATATCAAACAGCAGTACCACACAGGAACACCACACAGGAAAATTGTAAGGCAGAATCAACTGAAATTTAAAACAAAAATACAAACAAAAAAGCACATATTAATATTCCTCAATTAATTGATAGATGAGTTATGCTATGAATTATAACAGATTTGCCATTACTTATCCTGTCCTATACTCCTACAGTATTACCTATTTAGTGAAAGTGCTGATGTAAAGCATGAAAAATTTCATAAGGACTTCTGTGGTACTCCTGTGGTACTCCTGTGGTACTCCTGTGGTACAAATTTTTACATAGCTCATGAATATTCATAAAAAGCACTCTAGATTTTAGAAAATACATATATGACTTAAAAAGTCAAAGTATTACTGATGGAACTTACTTTGAACTTTATGAAAGATTGTCTAATTATTTTATGTTATTCCCAATATCATAGATATTGTTATGAAAGTGTAATTTCATATCTTGATAATAAAGTATAATCGAGTTAGTAACCATGCCTTAATGCTTTACGGATAGACGGCCATATATATATGTACTGATAGGGTCGATGGCTACCTAGGAATAGAATATGACTATATAGATCTATTATAGGACTAGATTGGCACTTGGCCATTAGACTCGTTTGAGGTTATATGTTAGGAGTAGGACAGGTTATTAAGTAGGGCCATGCATTGTCCTGAAATCCATCACTCACCTATCAGGAATATTCCTTGAAATGTGGCCAAAAGTCTCCCAGATTTTTTTTTTCGACCTATCCTGTGTGGTACTCTCCTGTGGTACCATGGAAATGCTGTGTGGTACTGCCCTGTGGTAATGCTGTGTGGTAATGATCGACCTGTGGTACTGTCCTGTGGTACTGTCCCAAAATACCACAGGACAGTTCCTGTGGTACTGTTCTGTGGTACTAGTCCTGTGGTACTGCCCTGTGGTATGTCCCAAAATACCACAGGAATTCCTGTGGTACTGCCCTGTGGTACGTCCCAAAATACCACAGGAATTCCTGTGGTACTGTCCTGTGGTATGTCCCAAAATACCACAGGACAATTCCTGTGGTACTGTCCTGTGGTACTGTCCTGTGGTACCGTCCTGTGGTACCGTCCTGTGGTAATTACCACAGGAGTACCACAGGACTTTTTCGTAAGGGGCAGCAATAAATATTAGTACAAAACACCAGCAAAATCTGAGGAAAATCGGACAATCTATACAAAAGTTGTGAATTTTAAAGTTTCGGTGCTGTCAATGCTGGATCATGCAGAAGACTTCAACATTTTTGACAATATTTGTAGTCACGAGTCGAATGAACGACCACAGTAAAAAAAGCAGGATGATGAAAGCGCACTTGACTAAAATACCTCTTTCAGAAAGCAAGTGGAATGATATTACCCAAAATGTCGGTTAATATGTCAATGAAGATAATGTGTTCTTTTTGTCAGAAATTGAACGTAGCTGGATTCTCTCAATATTTTCTTTACATTATCGTTTTTCCCGATATGACGTATACATGTGTAATATATATTATTTTCTCGTCCAATGATGGCTGCACTTTCAAATTTTAAAAACTTTAACAATATTTGACTTTTCAACGAAATTTCTGATTTTCGTGAAAGTTTGCTGATGTGTGCTATTGCTGCATTTACTCGATGCACATTATATTTAGGTTTCTGTCATTCTTGAATTTGTTTAGCATATTCGACTAAAAGGATCCATTAACTATTACGCCCCGTTTTAAGTCAAGAAATTGTTCAAAAAAAGGACTATTACTGCGTGCATGGATCCATCGATGCATGATGTTCTTCTAAATCTTGAAGAAATCTTATACAGACCAATCTTTTTCATTTCATTTCATTTCAATTTATTTTCATATTTCTCACATACAGCACAAAAAAGTATATAAGTATATACGAAAATTATACAAAACATAAATTAGATGGAACTTCACCGGAATGTACAAAAGGTTGTCTTGGTATAAACACAAGGTCTGTATACATGAGAGTTGAGCTAATGGTCATAATGCGAGAAATATGATGGGGCCTGCGTAAAAGCAAGCTTGCACAGCTGCAGGTCCCGTGATAAATCAGATTAGGGGAACTATGAAATATATATTAGACCGTACTATAACTGGGGGAATCGATTAAAACAAACAAAAAATCCGATCAAATAAATATTACTAAATAAAATACAGAAATCATAAGTTATAACAAACTGATGCCAGCTTTTCGTCTGTCAACTGCGTCAGATTTACCAATAGACCACAAATCTCAACCGAACAGCACTCCTTGAGGGATTTACACCTAAAGGCATATAGCTTGGTTTCCTAATATCAAGAGGTGAATTCATAGCTCGTTATTAGCGTCCAAGACGGGTAATTTCCATAACGTTGACTACTCGATCATTAAACGTACCTTAGTTAAGCCGACGAAACTTGAATTATTTTGTATGCTGAATTTGCTGTGGAGATTATGGCATGAATTTAGAGGATTACTGTTTCATATTCACGGTAATCAAAGATACTGGAACTTGGTTCATGTATTACAATTTGTGTCTGTGACAGACGCACATAATTTCTCTTCTTTTAGTTACCCTACAGATACGGCTTACGATTTCAGTGAATATCTAATGATATGATACAAAAATAAATGTATGAATAATGAATAAATGAATGAATATATATACATATATATATATATATATATATATATATATACATATAAGTAATGATGTACTATTATGTGCGTGTCTTATACAATGTATAGGCACCTATAGTATTATAATATCATGTAGGTGTGTATATTATGTTACATCAAGTGTGTATTTTTAAGTCTTTTTATTTCCAATTTTTGTACTTCGATTACATGATAAAGTATATCATAAATTTTGGTCCTGACGTGTTCTTGATATCTTGGCGGGTTAATTATTCGTCTTTAGATAAATAGTTTAGTGCGTGATTTGATCTAAGTCATCATGTGCATTATGAAGCATTATATTAAACTCACAAATGAAATCCAATCCAATCAAACCAAACCAAATCAAGTCAAATCAAATCAAGTATTTCATCACATCTTGCACGTACAGCAATGATTATAAACAGGCACATAAACTATATTGCAAAGACGTCGGTAGTGTTCAAGCAAATTCTTTATTCGACAAAAAAAAAAAGAACAGAAAAAAGTCCCTTACAGAATTAAAGAGTTCATGTCGACGATGCAAATCGTCTGATGTTTGTATAAGGTCAATCATGATTTATTTGTTGTGTGCACCACGCTTGGCTGGAAAGTGGCAAATTTGTCTGGGGTGATGCCATCTCACGCCATACCGTTAACATTGACATACCGAATATTGAAATCGCATTTAATGAGTATTTCAGCATCGAAAAGGGTAAAGGAATGTTAGATGTGATATCAGGATATAATTATGTACATAGGCAATATGAAATTCTCAACATGTGTTTATGAGATCCTGTATATTGTAATCCAGTTCCATTGTAAGACAAAATGTATGATAACAGAGTTTAATAGAAGACAGGTATAAGGTATTACTGGGGCACCGTAGTGAAATTGTGTGATTCTCGGAAATAAAAGCCACGTGCATTCTTTCTTTTTTTTTAATCTGCGAATTTTGAATTGAATTGAATTGAATTGAATTGAAAAGGTGTTTTTATTGATCAATATCTTTCGCAGCCCGGAGGCTGAAACAGATATTGTTAGCAAATGGCCATGTATACATTAAAAATACTCACAAATCACAGTGTAGCAATGAAAGAAAAAATACATAAAACAACAAAGGGTCAATCTTATTCATCTTAACCATTGCACAATTAGATTAACCTATAGTACAAAACAAAAACAGATATTACAAATACAATATATCACTGTTCTCAATGATTATCAAAAAAAAAAAGTTTATGTTAATTATGTACAATGTATGCCGGTCATTCATACTTATTAATTAATGCAGATGTTGTATTGTCATACGGCTCAAATCAACACATTTTACACAACAAAGATAATCAGTTTGAATCAAAAAAAAAAAATATTTCCTCACAATCTTCTCTTCCTAATATACATAAACCCCCATATCAGAATACATTCAATCTATACACAGCGCATTACATCAAATCAGTCAATCAATAAATACGATATTCGCATTATTATAATACATGTTCATTGTATATACGAAAATAGCATCTGATAATTGCACATCTCTCCCTCTCTTTCTCCCCTTCTCTCTCTTTCTTTCTCTCTCTCTCTCTCTCTCTTCTAACTCTCATTCCACCAATACACATACTCTCACTTATATATCTAACAAGCAAATATATACTATTGTTTCTATAACCAACACTCTGTGTTATATTATTGCACATTTTACACCAAAATTCAATCTCACCAAAACGCTGAAACGTAACATTATATATAAAAACATTAAACCGTTTCTGAGGATAATGATATAAAAAGATACAATTATACTTTTTCAACTTGTCGTTAAACCTTTGATCCTGTGATCCACAACCTTTTTTATATTAATGATAAACTCTCTGACAACGCATACCATGCACATCATGATTAAAAAAAAAAAAACTTTCAGAAATTACATCTTCACATAATGAGGAAAATAATGAATGCTCTGTGGCACTTTATGAAGGAGCATAAAACAAAACAAACACGAAACAATAGAATAGATCATTTTCTCCGCGTATTTCATACAAGTCGACACTTTCAGCTAAATGTATACATTGTATATATCAGCGTAACTGTGATTACGTTTATAAAAATGTGTACAGTCAAAACAGAATTATTTAGGAAATGGCTCTATACATTATTTCTCGACTGCATCCATCGTTATTTCCACTTATTTAATTAAGCATTGACAATCTCACCATGCTCGTATGGGACAACGATCTCCAGAACAATAACAAACAAAACAGAATGAAATGCTCTCTTAATTTTTCCTGGTACTGTTGAAATGCAAAATATTCCAGTAGTATCATCAATTGTTGAAATAAATAAAACATATAAATAAAAAAGAATAATAAGAAAAAATATTATAATACCTTGTGGAGATGTGTTTGATCTGTGCAATAAATAGCGGGAAAATTTTACTTGGTTTACTTTTAGACCTCAGCAAAGCATTTCACACGCTTGATCATAATATTCTTTTAGCTAAATTAAGTCTGTATGG
The DNA here is from genome assembly GCF_964275005.1 of Diadema setosum. NCBI lineage: Eukaryota > Metazoa > Echinodermata > Echinoidea > Diadematoida > Diadematidae > Diadema > Diadema setosum. The sequence goes on from NC_092706.1 coordinate 27,121,216, forward strand.
ATTTCGTGGAGTCGTTTTAAAACTTTTGAAAAGTGACTGTTATTTGAGCAATCGTAAGCAGTTTATATCCATTGATAAGAATATATCAGATTACAAAAACATAAGATGTGGAGTGCCACAGGGATCGATCCTCGGGTCTATATTTTATTTCTTTTGTATATAAACGATTTACCTAACGTTTCTAATATATTACAGTGTATTTCATTTGCAGACGATCTACCGTACAAGTATATTTTTGTCTCATGATAATATTGATTCTCTGCAAGAGGTTTTTGAAAAGGAATTGTAATATGTTACATTTTGGCTGCGAGTTAACAAATTATCAATCAACATATCAAAAACTAATTTTATGATATTTACAAAGAAAAAATGTAACATTGACACTGTTTTCATTAACATGTGTGGTTCTCAAATCATGCAGACGTCTTCACTGAAATTCCTTGGAGTTCATGTAGATGATAAATTGAATTGGTCAAATCATATTAATTTTGTTTATAATAAATTGTCAAAAAATTGTGTAATGTATAAACTTAGTTTCCTCCCAAAGTCTGTTTTAAAATCAATTTGTAATGCTATAATTTTACCTCATTTGTGTATTTTATGGAATAACTGTTTTGGGCAATGCTCACGAATGTTATATTCACAGACTTTTAGTGCTTCAAAAACGTGCAATACGAATCATTTCCCATACTGCTTTTTTGCCCATACCCCACCACTTTTTTCCCCCTGAAGATATAACAGTTGAATGATATGTACAAATATCAAGTTGGAATTTTTATGTATTTGTGTAGAAATTATTCATTACCAAAGACTCTCTTAGATTTGTTCACTGTTGATAATCAAATTCGTAATTATAGCACGCGATCCGCGAATGATTTTCACCTACCTCTATCTCGTACTCCTTTTTATCAACGATCTATTATTTACATTGGTCCTACCCTGTGGAATTCTCTCCCCTGTGCAATTCGTAATGTTAACTCTTTGAATACGTTTAAATCTGGTTACAAAAAGAGTTATCCTCTATTATTACAGCCAAACTCATTGAGGTCAAGAGTATAATCTTTTATCCCTTATGTTTCGAGACATCCTGTATTTTGTTATTTGTCATTGTGTGTTTTGTTTTGTCCTTGTCTTGTCCTGTTCTTACGTTTTACTTCCATTTGAACACATTATAGATAGTTGAAATTGAATTAATAATTTTAGGTCAGCTAAAAATAAGGGACATCTCCTTTCTGGCTGCTTCCTACCATAGCATAACTGTTAACCTATGTACGTATAGTTGTCAATATATTTTTGCATTTTTTTTCCTTTTCACTGTCTTACTGATATGTTTGTAATTGTATCTGAATATTGATGTATGTATTTGTTTTTAATACGTTCCTTGCTTTGGTGAAATAAAGAAACTTGAAACTTATTTCACACGTAAAATTGTTACGGTATATAAATAATAACGCATGGCAATATCTTGGTTTTAAAGGGAAGGTAAACCCAAAAAGCAATGTGGATTGAGTGAAAGCAGCAACATTAGTAGAACACATCATAGCAGTGAAAGTTTGAGGAAAATCGGACAATCGATGCAAAAGTTATGAATTTTTAAAGTTTTGGTGTTGAAACCGCTGGATGAGGAGACTACTAGAGGATATGACGTATGAGTGGACAGCAATACAAAGAAAATATAAAGGAAATTCAACAAAAATTCACTTTTCTAGAATTATGAAAGAGCAATGGACCAACCTCTTTCAGAAAGCATGCAGGGAGAATAATTGCTACCCCTAACATATGTCAATATCAAGTTGATGGAATTTGTAATTTTCATGAAAAATGGATTTTTGTAGAATTTTCTTTATATTTTCTTGGTATTGTTGTCCACTCATACGTTATAACCTCTAACAGTCTCCTCGTCCAGCGGTTCCAACACCAAAACTTTAAAAATTCATAACTTTTGCATCGATTGTCCGATTTTCTTCAAACTTTCACTGATGTGTTCTACTAATGTTGCTGCTTTCACTCAATCCACATTGCTCTTGGGGTTTATCTTCCCTTTAACCTATAACGCATGGAGGTTCTTTACACGGGCCAATAAGTGAGGCTCTTTCTCCCATGTCCCAGAAGTAGGCTCTTGAAATTGAGACTCATTGTCACTATGAATATACTTTACAAGTGCATGTTGTACAGGTTGGATGAATATTATTAACTTACTTACTTCAGTATGTGTTCGGGAACTGACTTCCAGTACTGGGTATAATGTTCTTACTTTTTTCATCTTGAGCAGTAGCTAAATGGATAGGCCTATGCCGCACAGGGGAAAAATCTCAATTACTAGCACAGCTATTACCCGCTGCTTCTAATTCACTTACATGTTATACCATCAATATCAGAAGAGTATGGCTGCACCTACTCAGGCCTGATTATGTTGTTGTTAAACGAGCTTTGATTCTGAAGTATACAATGTCATTCTTTCGACCTACAGTACTCGGACAATTATGTCATGGCTTTGTAAAGACTCCAAAAGGGAAAACGTTCAAAAAGTGTCATAAATGATAAACAGTAAGAGGCCCTATGCCGTACTAGGTTCAAATGAAGGCTGAACACTCGGCACAAGAGCATCTATCTTTAGGGAAAATGTCGGTTGTCCGACTGATCTCTTTCGCATCGGTTCACTCCTCATCCTTTTCAATGACTTTATGCTGAACAGGTGCTCGTCCGTCGGAATCAGCACGAAGTCGTTTAGGCGCTCGTCACTAAACTTTCCCGAGTCCACCCCAACGTCAGTCGGCATCACGTTACCGTCTGATCGGCGAATGCCGATAAAGAAACGATGATTGGCGGAAGCAGTCGAAGGAAACGAATGAGCATCGGCCAATCTCTTCGGCAGTGTGTTGCAATCCCATTTGGTTGGGCAACACCAGTGACTACACGAAACTCTGAATCTGAGCCACAGATCCTTTGCCCTCCTTCGGTAGTTTTGGTTCATCACAAAGTAAACGAAGACGTTGAATGCGCTATTGGAAATTGTTAGCCAGTAAGTTAGAAATTCCACAAACGTTGGCAACGTTGTGTGGGAGACGACTGTTATGAGAAGACTGGCAAGAATTGTGTACGGCAGCCAGGTAATATAGTATACACCGGCAATTATAACAAGCAGTTTAAACGCTTTGAAATTGCGTCGGAAATGTGACGGCAATCGTTGGGGCACCACGGCCACGGAAGAAGACCTGCCAAAGAGAACTTCTCGTCTGTGCGAACTTTTGAGGACTCGGATGTGAACACTAATAGATGTAAAGGTGATCACCACGAAACTTGGGACAAGGAGCAATGATAAGGCAACTATGAAATATGTCATGTTATCTTCATAGTCGGCGGAGCAAACCAACTTATCCACATCAAATTCATAATTTAATCCATACTGGGTAAACAATTGGGAGAAGAATGCAATACAGAAGAGCCATGTGATGACGATAATGACCGCGATTTTGCGCTTTGTGACGTAACGTTGATAGCGGAAGGGATGTATGACGGCGATATATCGTTCGATGCTGAGGCTGATGATCGTGATGAGCGATACTCTTGAACAGACCTCCGACATGTAGGCAATGATCAGACAGCAGGTATCGCCGAACGGCCAACGGTGTAAGATCGTGGGGACGATGGCACTTAGGGTGACGAGGCCCATTCCAAAGTCGGCTGTCGCGAGGGACAGGAGGAAATATCCCTGGCAAGTTTTCAGTGATTTCGAGCTCCCGATCACGACGAAGTTAACGATATTTCCGATGATAGCCAGCGATGCTATGATTAATAGGAACCCAACCTCGGTGATACATGTGATCAAAGGTTTCGATTCATCGTCGCGCTTGCCATCGCGAATGACAAAGGGATCCATGTTGTTAGGAAATCCCTTCCTCTTGTCCTCATCGGATGTTCAAAATATTCCTGGAGGAAAAACATAATAAAACATGAAGAATGTTGATATAGAAGTTTAGATTGTATGTATGTTTCTGTCCGACAGCAGTTAAAAGTGATCTGTCAGATTGTATCACCCACAATGTATTTCAATTTTTGTTTTCTGTTCAGCAACTCGATGACTCATCTTTTTTTTTTTTTTTCAAATTCCAGGCTCGTGCGTGCGACAACCTCCTTTGTGACGCTCTCAAACGAGTGTGGTTACATTTTATATCCGGTACTTTACAACGCCGTAAAAACATTGGCAGGTAGATAACATCTTGATCAAAATTATTTTTTCCTCATGAAACGTCTATGAGAGAGGCAAATTTCCTTTCAGTGTTGCATTTACACCTATAAGGATCACAACAATTTCGTCATATCTTTACATTTTTCTTGTGAGTCTATGTGATCAAACTTAGCGAACCCACACGCCATTTCACTGTCACAAAGACTACTTAAAAAAAAGAAAAACTCTCACCAGAATCGAAGATAAATCAAGAAAGCTATGAAATTTTTAAGTTTCAATGATGATTTTAGTAGCACACGAAAGTGCGACAAGCAATGGTGACATTCACTAAATTAGATGTATTAAAGCTTTAATTATCAATGTTATAAATAAATCTATTGTACTTAATCAAGTGTCAAAAAATAATTCAATCATAGTTTATTCTCATGTTTCTGAAATAGTCATGGTATACAAATTACGCATTGTAAAATGTTAACAAAATAATGTACACAACACATTATAATCAAATAACATAAAATAATTAAAAGTCTATGTTGAACTGACAAAAGGTATGATAAATTGATATAGACGGAGACATTAAACGCATAGCTTGTGAAGTATAAGGTTAGCCGATAGTGACGTACTGGCCTGAGATACCGAAAATGGAAATAGAATAATGATGATAAACTGCAACAGGTTTCTTCCCTCATATTAGATATACACACATATATATATATATAGTAACTGCAAAGTTCAACATACATTGAATATCTATTTAATGAATCATTGATGGGAGAGCATTCAATATAATTCGAATACTCTATAGAAAAAAAAAAAGATATGATGGAGTAATAATGCGAAAGCCTCAGTCAAATATACTTACTATATTTCATGGCACGGCGTCAGTGTGATGTGGTCTTTGCAGATGGCATGGTCTACACTATAAAGTATAACTGAAATGTTCGACTTCTTTTTGTGATCCACAGTCGCGAAAATGCACGGTTGTTGTTATCAAGTGGCACACAGCAAAGTGTCTAGGATCAAACTGAGTGTCAGCGTCGTCTGCAAAGAAATCATTAGGACCAATCATTATTCTCTCCTCCAATCTCCTTGGCAACGGTCCGTGACTAGTCCACGCGTAAGTAAAATATCTATTTTCACCATCAACTCCCATAATCGCAAATAATGAAGATATAGGAGAGAGGGAATTTCCCAATGTCTTCATAAACTCTTCCTACAACCTGTCTGGATTGCTTAAATTGTCGAGTGTGTGAGTATACACTATGCAAGGCGTACACATCCGGGAAGATGTCACTGTTGGCCCAGAAAAAAAAAAATAATTATAGTCGGTATGGTGGTATACGCACGTTTATACCTTGCATGCCTTGGGACCGTACTGAATTACGGTAAATAAATGGCTGAAATTTGATCATAGAAAGGGCAACGGGAGAGAGAGTGGTGGGGGGGGGGGGGAGAGAAAGAGAGAGAGAAAGAGAGAGAGAGAGAGAGAAGGGGGAAGAGAGAAAGAAGGGAGAGAGAAAGATGAGGGGGGTAGATGAAGAGAATTTTTTTTTTTTTACGTTCACTCACAAACAGTTTATATTGATATAGTATTAGTTTTAGTACTTTGCTGCGCATCAAAATTGTATACAGAAGTACGTAGAAGACATACATGTGACACAAAGAATAAACCAGAATCAATTTAATCAGGTATATATACCCAAACATTAAATTAACAAAATTGTATTTCATCGCATGTACAGCTCAGCACAGCACAGCACAGCACAGCACAGCACACTGAGCACAGCACAGCACAGCACAGCACTCACCTCAGCACAGTATTATGGTAAAAAATGCCTATTGATAACAAATAAACGAAAACTTTTTTGAATTCCCCCTTTACTTTTGATTTCATAAATTATTACAATATTTTGGATTTGACTATTGATTCTATTTTTGTAGACACGTCCGTTATACAGATATGTAAATCGATTTTAAGTCTCGAATTTTACCCCGAGGCCTCGATCCATGTCAAGCTGCTGCTTATGATTGCGGTCTCCTGCTTTTCTGTTATTTTACTAACCAAAAAATATTGAATTTTAAAAATCAATTTATTCATATCCCCTGTGTTATATTCTTTTTTTTTCTAAAATTCGTTTAATGAAACGACGTGATATACTCTGAATGAATAATCAGTTATTATTTACATACTCTACAAGTGTTGATTTAACGATTCGCCTCCGATTTTTTTTTTTTTTTGAATGATATGCTACACGTCTTATACATCGAATACTTTCACGTTTGTACCTTGAATTAATTTGCAAGACAGTATATGCTTGCTTAAATGTCGTGTAACGTTAATTTCTAAATATGTGTATTCTTTTGTTGTGTGTGATTTGGAAAAAGGCAGAAATAAAATCAATCAATCAATCAATCAAAAAGACGGAGGAATTAGGTGCTCGGTTCCGTTTTTCGCTTTAAGATCCATGGCTGATTAATAGTACGTTTTGGCTTATTGTATTATCTCTGCATATTATTAAAACTTTAGTCATCACGAAAAAAAAAAAAGATCAGAAGAGTGAATGTTTGATGAAAAAATCCTTATAACTGTCCATTTTTACTCCTAAGGACAACCTAGAATTCTGATACGCGTAAACTTGGGAGAGCAATCTTTCAAACTGATGAACATAGCCTAAGTTTTTGCTATACGGAGAGAAAAATCTCTGATTATTGTGAGAAAAAAAAATCATGACTGTATTCTGAGAGAAATTGAACAGAAAGACCTACATTGTCATCCTTGCTTCAATCATGTTTCTGTACAAATCTACATTATCTGCGCATGCGTTGTGCAATTGGCTAAAGTCTTCATGAGCAAAAGAGAAAGGCGATTGTTGGAGCTCCACGCTGGTAAAATGGAAGGCTCCTGGAGTGGCAAACATCAGAGGTCAAAGGTTTCAAATCCTGTCCCGTACTTTCATTGCTGGACAGGATATTTTGCCCACATTGGGTGATTTCAAGTTCCGTGATATACAGAACTGGTGTTCGTGCTATTTCAGAACCAAGTTGACTTCGAAATCATGACGTGCTATGTTGGTCCTGGTGCTGAATGTCGTCTGCTCAACTGGCCTCTACTTTTCTTATACAAAATAGGACGATCTTTGTATCAAGCAATTTTCCAATCTTACCCTAATCTGAATCCCTGGAAAAAGAAAGAAAGAAAGAAAGAAAGAAAGAAAAAAAAAAAAAAAAAAAAAGGTCGGAGCAATATTGTCGCAAGAGCAAAATGTCGTGTCATCCACAATCACACAAACGCCCAACCTCTTTTGGAAAGCAAAACTAAGGGAAAATACATTCTCGCCGGTAAGACTGTTGTGGCAGAGATGCCAAGTTCAAAAAACTTTTATGAGTGAGATTTTTATGACTCGGCGTCTCGGCGCTCGCGCGCATGCGCAAGCGAACGAGGAGGGTGTCCCCCTCCCATGGTAGGGAGCTTTTTTAAATCATTAGCTCTTAATGACGCGATCTGGTGCATACTTAAGTGACTGTTTTTTACTATATTTTGAAAGGCAAAAGGGAAATATACCTTCAATTGCAACTATCACTCTAATCCTTTGAGCTATGCTCCTTAATTTTGGCCCAAATTGCAGACTTCACCAGATGCGTGAGAAAAATGGGTGTCATGCGTGAGATCGTGAGACAGACCCTAAATGCTTGACTCTCACGCAGAATGCGTGAGACTTGGTAGCTCTGTTGTGGTAAGGTTTTTGGTTTATAGTGTGATGCGAGGATTAGGGTTAGTGTTATGTTTGTGGGTAGAATAATAATTGTTTGGCTTTAATAGCACGCATATATTTTGTTTCATGGGAGAAATTCGTCACAGAAAAAAAAAGTCATGGAACCGTGATTGTAAGTGGGGGGGGGGGGGAGATGTAGACCAGCCCCCCCCCCCCCCTCGAAAAAAAGAAAGAAAAGAAAAGAAAAAGGTATCGTAACATGGCCTGAACAATATCGGTAACTTTTTTTGTGTTTGATTTTGTCAGATTTCTCTCGTATAAAGGCCTTCGTGTCTTCGGGATGAGCTGGGTCAAGGGCTCTTTCGATGCTCTATTTTTTCCTTCTGTTTTTGTTTTGTTTGTCATCATGTTTTTTCAATTTTTTTTTTTTCAATTCAAAGGTTTTATTTTCACTTCTTTCAACAGAATGTACAAAAAAAAAATATAGATTCGACATGCGTTTGAAGGAATGATACATAGAATAACATTTGTCAATAATCATTACAAAATTAGGCATTTTTCAATAATCATTACAATAATCATAGCAATCATTACATTACAATCATTACAAAATAATCATTACAAAATTAGGCATTTTTCATACAGACATATTTATACATTCTGCGAAAAAAAGTGGAGGTACCCACTCAAAAAACTATTCTTGTACAAGGTGGGCACCTCACAGGAGGAATAAAAAGGTGAAAACTTAACTACAAGTGTGCGGGATGAAAAAAAGAAGTGGAAATAAAAGGGGAAAGAGAAGAAGCAGAAATACAAGTAAAGAGACGAGACAACTAAAAACAAAAAGCCTAGATCAATCGATACATTCAAGATCAAACCAACAGAGACTATTAGCCATATTAGAAGTGTAGAGCGTTGAAAGCGACGAGAAAGTGATATTCTATACAATTGTATGGAATTGCTGATAGCAGAACATATTATCTGTTCTGTGAAGGTACGTGTAATAATGTACAAGTTTGCAGTAAGAAAAACAGGGGATGCGATGTGGAATTCCGCGAAAGACGCGACCTAACAAGCCTATGAAAAATCAATAGCATCCTGGTGCTTACAAAACCTACTTACTGAAAAAGATAAACAAACAAAATTAATTTCTTTCTGTTACGTTATAAGACTTAAGGAGGAATGATTTCAATCTTTTTTTGAAAGAAAACAAAGAAGGAGTATTTTTTATGTCTGGACTAAGGGAGTTCCAGAATCTTGGGCCTGTATAAATAAATGTCTGCTGAGCTAACACAGTTCTAAGCAGGGGCAAGTGAAATTCATTAGACTGTCTTGTTGGGTAACTATGGAATGTCAGGTTACGAGGAAACATAGAATCAAATATAAACGGAAGACAGTTGTTATTATAGCTATACATAAATTGTCCTAAATGAAATAAAAACAAATCTTTAATTTTCAGAATCTTATTTTCAGAAAACATAGAAGCTGCATGAGAGCAAGGAGCGGCATTACAAATGATTCGAAGTTCCTTCTTTTGTAACAATAGAACCCTATCTAATAATGTTTGATGCGTGTTTCCCCATGCCAAAATTCCGTAATTTAAATAAGGTAATATCAAAGACGAATACAGTATAAATAATGAATGTTGGGGAAGAAACAATTTGAACCTGTTAATGACGCCTATATTACGTGAAATAATTTTACAAACATCTATTGTGATTCCAAGAAATTTTGTATATGAAACACTTTCTAAAACAGTATCATCAAAATAAATATCCATATTCAAATTATCTAAAATGTTACTAAAAAACATATACTTTGTTTTATTGATGTTCAGGGACAGCTTATTAGCTCGTATCCAATCTCGTAAATTTTGTAACTCCGAATTTACTGTATGCACAAGAATATTTGGATCTTCATGTGAATGAAACACATTTGAGTCATCGGCGAAAAGTATGAATGATAACACTTGGGAGAAGCACATAAATCATTAATATAAACAATAAACAACAACGGCCCCAATATACTACCTTGTGGCACGCCACAAATTAGTTCTCTCATATCAGAGTTATAATTGTTTATTGAAACATATTGTTTACGATCAGTTAGATAACTCCTGAACCACTCCAAGGCCTTCCCACGTATAGCATAGTGGGACAACTTATAAAGCAATATATTATGATTAATAGTGTCGAAGGCCTTGGAGAAGTCCAGGAAGATACCGATCATATGAGAGTGATTATCTAAAGCATGTGCTACTTTATCAATGAAATTCAAAAATGCATGAGAGGTGCTATGCTTTTCTCGAAAACCAAACTGGGAGTTTGTTAGAACACAATGCGTCTTCAAAAAATTCATTGTTCTTTCATATATAATTTTCTCTAAGATTTTTGATATACAAGATAATAAAGAAATAGGTCTATAATTAGTTATCACCATTCTTAAATATAGGAATAACTTTTGCTATTTTCATTTGTTCCGGAAACTGACCATTTGACATTGACAAATTGAAAATATACACCAAAGGATCCACAATAGAATATATTGCTCCTTTTAAAATCATATTGCTTATATCATCATAACCAGCACTTTTTTTATTTTTCAAACCAGAAACAATATCAATAACTTCATACCTAGTGGTAGGAGTAAAAAATATAGAATGTGTATTATACTGATTCAAAAAATCAGTAAAATGTTTATCAGTATTGGGAATTTCTTGAGCAATATCTTATCCAATAGTTGTAAAATATTTATTGAAAATATTTACAATATCTTGAGAATTATCAATAACCTTGTCATCAAATCGAATTTTTGATATACCAGAGATTTCGGTTATATATTCATAGCATGTTTTAATACATTCCACGTACTTTTTATGTCATATCTATATCTCTGCAATTGCTTATGATAATATTTTTTCTTTTCTATACGTAATATTTTTGTTAGGGTATTTTTATACGAAGTGTATTTCAAACGTGCTTGCTCAGTTCTTTTCATCTTAAATGAGTAAAACAATTCATTTTTTCTATTAATAGATCGTAAAATGGAATTTGTAATCCAAGGAAGCCTTGGTGTTGTTTTACAATTCCCCCGTTTGTATTTTCTTTTGGGAATACATATATCTAAATGATTATTCAAAACATCAAAAAAAATTATTCAAAGACAAATTAATGTCATCTGTATCAAACACACATTCCCAATTAGCATTATCTAAAGAAGCACAAAAAGAAAACAAATTTTCTTGAGTTACTCTACGCCTTTCCTGACAATGAAATGGATTAACATTACTATGATTATACTTAAACTGCGTCATAACAGGAAAATGATCAGTCATATCAGAAAATGATCAGTCATATCATGTCTTGCCTGTGACATGTCAGCATTTGAAGTATCTGCAGCAATCGTATTACACCACACAAATTTTCCAGGTTCCGTTTGAGATCACAATATTACTCATACAGATCATGAACTTCGAATTCGTGCGGGTACATCAGTCAGGTCATAGCCCTGTACATTGCATGTGCTTATATCAAATCATCAACAAGTTGTTTTTGTTTTGTTTTGTCTTGTTTTTCTAACAAGAGCATACTATCAAAACACAAGAAAAACACGAAAACAAAACAAAAATAAAACACGACGCGTTGATAACACCCTGCGTTGCTGGTGTTGTTGGTTATAACCAGCAAGTTTTCAAGGATGTTTTTGAGGATGAAGATACCATCATATTTGCTGTTGTTGTTTTTGTTGTTTAATCCTCATAAAGAATCACAAAGATGATTGACGCACGCCTTACCTTTCAACAGGACAACATGCCCAAACGAGAATTATAACTGTGCAAGAGTGGCAAAAATCAGAAGAGAGAAATCAAAACAAAATGATTTTTACTTGTATTTTGAATTTTCATACTATTTTGTCTCGAATGCAAATCATTTACCTTTTCCGTTCCACTGCATGGTAACCTGACCTAGGTGTAAGTCATCTTCCCTGGTGGAAAGAAGACATTGTCTCACAGTGTGAAACACAATGTGAAACTCAGTGTGAACACATTGTGAACACGGTGTGAAATCTCTTCACACTGTTAGATTCGAGCGTTTTAACATTATGAACACATTGTGAATCACATATTCACAATGTGAAACAGATCATTATAGGCCTACTATTGTGAAATCTCTGTGAAAGCCACACCACAGTGTGAAATCATCTTCATACTGTTAAATTCGCGCGTTTTCACATATATATCCGATTTGTGGTGAACATACTATTAGATGCTGTGTTCTATCCATCAGAGTTTTCCCTGATATTTGTTGGTTTTTTTTTTTGGTTTTTTTTTTCACTTTAAGGAACTGTTGCGGTTCAGTGGATAAGACCACGAATTACGAGGTCGGTGGTTCGAGTCTTCTGCATGGCTGCAGCAGTAAGTCCTTGTACCCCTATATACAGAGCCAAGCCTCTTTATTCTCTTTGTCGACTAGTCATTCGTGTTGGACTTACAACCTTTGATTCCGTAGTTGTATGTATGTTTATATGTAGGTACGTCGTGTATGTATGTTTAAGAACGATGTCTCACAGTCTGTTCACAGTGTGTTCACATAGTCGACTGTGTGAAAACGCTCGAATTTAACAATGTGAAGAGATTTCACACTGTATTTAAACATTAAGATTACTACCTGCAGAAATGATTTTTGTTTTAATAGTTTGTACTTTCAAGAGTACAAAGCCAGCCATAATAGCAACAAATAACCTGTGTTTACTGCTAGAGTTGACTAAGGAGATGTGGTACCTCCACGAGTTGACAAACCAACATGATACCCTGGACTTTAAAAGGTAAAACCCCGAGGTAGCTCGATGAACTACGTCACTTTTGTTCTATACTAGAAGTAAATCGTAGTTCGGCGGGAGAGTCCCAAGGTAATTCATGGCGTCCAAGCCATGTAGGGATTATTATTGTGAGGGGAAAGCAAGAGGCCCTTATGCGCATGAGCAACTCGGGCAAATCATTTTGACCGGACTTAACTATCAGTGTAATATTACAATACGCCACCGGAGAGTGTGTGTGTGAGAGAGAAAAATCTAGTGTAGGGCGGGGGGGGGGGGGGGGAGGGAAGGGAGGCTAGAGAGAGGGAGAGGGGATGGGGGGAGATTATTATGAATCTTCATGACTTTGCTCAAGAAAAGAAGATAATGTCCATCTTCCATAAAATATGCTCTAATGTATAATGTCTGGACAGGACTGTCGCAACTTCAGTCTGTTCGTATGGAGACGATACCCCAGTTTCGCGACTGTCAGACCGTTATCATTGTGTTGGTCAGCACTCAGTGACGGTGTTTCCACTGGATAACAAATTCAGTTCATTATAATTTCACGTTAACAATATCAGTTACTACACGACTACAGTTCTGTAATGACATGTTTCTATGTCAATGATTTTGATTTAAGTTACCTCCGAACATCGTATCGGACAGACAGAGAAGAAGAAGTCCTTTTAAAATCGGACGCACAAGACATTATGTTTGAAAGCTGTCCACCACAAAGTGATTGGTTGCTATGGCAATTATATTGACAGAGACAATGACGTAGTCACCTAAATAAAACTCGCCAGTTTGCACACAGAAATATCATAAAAGTGAATTTCAGCTGATTATGCAATAACGGCAACTCCCTTTTACCTCAGAATCATCTTTGCTGGTTTATTTCCAGCTTGATACAGGTTGTATCGTTTGGTGTGAATTATGTAACCCACTCTCTTTTCTTTATTTAAAGAAAGAAGGTGGCTTATACGCAAAGGCCAGGGCCCCATTTCATGAATAATATTAGGATATAGCAACTCTCGCTGGAATGACACTTCCCATAGCAACATCCACTCAGAAAGCTAGATTCTTGTCGTTACCATTCCAGCAAGAATTCCTATCGTATCAACTTTTTATGAAACGGGGTCTCGGAGAAGACATGCGACATGATGACGTCATAATTTCCATCAATTCGTACTATGTGGCTGCTATTTGTTACGACTGATTTCACTCTTCCATGAAAACATTTGAAACTTCGAAAAGTTCGGTAATTTTATTTCAGTCCAATTACCACAAACCAGCCTGAGTTATCTGCGCGGCCTTTTGTGTGTGTGTGTGTGTGTGTGTGTTTGCGTCAAGGACTTCGGACATAATCTTATGAGTTTCTGCTGTATCAGTCAGCACTTAAAGTACTGAAAGTATTTCAATTCATGAGAGCGAACTTGAGCATGGTATCAAATTATACTTTGAATATACTTATATTCTGATGAGTATTACATAAGGTGAAGTCTACACCAAACAACTTGGGCATTGAACAGTTTTTGTAATTTTCTCAGACTTTTATTGTTTGCATGAAGTAACGTATGCAGTGCGTCCAACGTGTAGATTTATAACAGCTCATTTCAGTATCTTACTTGGGGTTATTTTTTATACTGCCATTAATTTCAAGAGAACAAGCAGACGAACTGCGTAACACATCTTCTAATGCATTTGTGCATAATATATCATTATGAGGATGCTTCTACTGTTCCCTCACGCTTCTGCCTTTTGAAATTACCAACTGATGGGATCTTGTTATTTCGTTTTATTGAAATGACTTCATGTTTCAAAATGATTTTCTGGCGCTTTATGTTCGCATTACAAAACGATTCTGATTTCTTAACGTACTGTAGCTGAATATCATTAAAATGCATTGTGCATTTAAATACGGATTTCATTACCACGGTTAAAAATTGATACAAGAAACCATGGTCTTAGGTTCATCACTGTATTGCCCCCAATACTTATGACATATGTATGTAAACGATTATATTTTAATGATTGAGAGCCAAAAAGATGCACAAGATTCTTGGCTCGGGTGGGGCAAAGAACCTAAGCAATGTAGCGCTGTCCCGCTCTGCTGTACGAGTGAAACACGGGCTTGAATCGCATCCGTTGGGCCGGTGTCATCCGGTGACATTTTAGGGTCTTCCAGTAGCTCCTGTTGTCCTCCCTCCGACTGATAACCAGGTCCCGATGGTATTCCATAGTGGCGTCCTGAATCTGCCCAAAGAGGATGTGTATAGCATGGAAGCATCGAGGAATAATTTTTCAGATAAAATAGAAGGAAAACGAATGATACCTTTCTTTGAATCCGGTGTTTCGCCACAGAATCTCTTTAATAGTGTTAGTAATCCTTCACCAATGACTTAAAAAGTATTAGGTATTAGACCTATATAGCATTTCTGGTTCTACGTGCAATAAAAGGTACTGGATTTTTCTCCGGATACTTTATATTAAAAGTGGGATATCATAAGCAGAAAACCACAGCGAACCATCATATCTTTTTCTAACCGGGGGAGAATTTTAAGTAACGGCCACGAAACAACTCACACGAAGTTACTGAAACGAAAAGAAAAAAAAAAATACCCACAAATTGAACAAACAAACAAGCAAACAAAAAACAACAATTTTTTAAAATCAGTAAGCCACTTGACTGTCTAGTAATGATTTATCACGTACCAGTAAATTTACTCATTCTCTGTCTCCTTTTTATCACGCACAAAAAAAAAGAGATTATGCGAATATAAAATGTAGTTATATACTCACCCCTTTCCGAATTTTCATTAAATCGTCCATAGTGTACGTGGTGTTGACTTTAGGGAGTCTGTCAGCTATACTCTTGACGCGGCATTTGACCCAGCCCAGACGGGGAACCGTTGGCGCTTTTTCTCTCTTCTTGTCCGTTTCTTTCACCTGCAAATCGATTACAAAATTAACAATTACCAACATGAAATCTCTTCATTTATCTTTTTTTTTTATGGGCAGAATGGGAATATGACTAAAAGACCTGTTGAAACTGATTTTGTAAACTAAGCCTTTGTCACTTGTCTGTGGCGTGTGTGTGTGTGTGTGTGTGTGTATGTGTGTATGTAAAAGTGTAGTACTTTGTCATTTGTAGAGGGATATGGTACGTGTATAATGGTTGAATCTAGTGGTCAGAAACTTAATGTTCGACTTGCTGACCTTTATTGGTCTCAACTCCTGACAATGTTACTACACACAGGTAAATGGCGCTATAAAAATGTTGTGTGGATATCATCGTCATCATCAACTCTTATGCAACAGGGCCCTGGGTGTGCACGGATTATTCCACCCACCTCTGCTAACGCGCCATTCTCTTTCTTAACCTCTTCGGGCTTCTTGGTTTCATCCTCCTCGCGGAAGTGAACCCGTATGCGGATCTTTCCCGTCAGCCTTGGCCGGACTTCCGTTATCGCATCCTCCACCACCGCTTTCTTCTGCTTCTTCTTCTTGCGGGACGTGCGTTGTGGGGTGAGCATGATGCGGAGAGGTTCCGCGTAAGGCGATTTGTAATCGTAACCTGTGCATGGATCACGTTCGTTTAGGGAAAATCAAGGGTTAATATCCCCGTCTGTCGTTCTGGGAGACACCATGACCATTTCTTGTGCTGACTATTTCGTCTTCATTTCTCAGCTTTTATGTATTTCATTGATTGATTGATTTTATTTTTTTGATTTACTTTTGTTTTGTTTTTGTTTTTGATTATACTTGAGTGGAAATAAGGAATAGTAACAAATTGATACATAATGTGCACAGGAGGGAGCATGTTTAATCGACCCACATGATTAATAATTTTACTTAACTTGTTAAATAGGTGTTCAATATGAACATACCATATGATCTTATCATCTACAATGACTCCTATATATTTTCACCTGAAGTAATTGGTTTAATTCCTCTAAGTTTAACGTTCGGATGTCGTAGCCTTTCAAGCATAATTAGGTGATCCGAGTATCCTCTCGGATCACCTTCTGTATCTGTACTGATTCTTTAATCTTCTTCTTCTTCTTTATTAGGTGATCCGAGTATCCTCTCGGATCACCTATTGTATCTGTACGGATTCTTTCTTCTTCTTCTTCTTTATTTCTTTCTCCTCAAAACTTGTGCAGAGGTTAACTCAAAAAGTCCCCCTCCTATCACTTTCAAACTTATACCATATATGTATCATGTCCTAAGGACGACAGATCTAGTGTATCAATGTGATCAGTCAACCGTGACGTCATTATGACGTCATTATCTGAAATCACGTTTACATTAATATCTCATTAATGGAATGGAATTTTTCAATGAAATTAGAATATCATATAGTTCAAGTCAAGTTCTATTGATATATTTCATAAAATTTAGTCACGTTCATAGTAAACGAGCGCGTACGCGCGCGTTGAAATTTAAACATGCTCTAATCAACCTTAAAATTGTTTTGCACACGTTTCAGATCATTTACAGCATTTCAAAAAAAATCGACGGACGCGTATGCGCGCGCGCATATACGCACGCACAGCTCATATGCAATAGAGATTTCCCGTTTTATCACACGGAATATATTTTTAAAATGTCAAGGAATATTTATACCAAGTTTCAAGTCAATCCGACTCAATATGACGTCAAACGGGCCCGTCAAAGTTGAAATTCCGCGCGCGCGTCAATGGCGATATACAGTGCAAGTATGCCCCAAAAACCGCCAATTTTAAATCGGATTTTACTCGTCAGGATGGACGGTGACCCCCCATTTTCTTTACATATTCTGAAAGCTGATGAATTGCACATGTCATTTCATGGGCTGGCTGTGCTGACAAAATGATTAAAAGATATCAGATTTCTTAATAAAGTAAAAAAAGTAAATTTTCAAAATGACGTCATCAAATTTCAAGTTTACTCGAGCGTATCTCACTTATCCTTTGTCAATTTTCACCTAAATTTCAATATGTTGTAGCTTATGAAATGCTCTTTCATTAATCAAATTACACAATTTTGATAAGATGACGACATCACCTCGAAAAAATGGATTGAAGGTAACCTTGTCAAATTTGACCAGTTTACGTGTTATCTCTATGGGAGTGCAATTTCTATGGAAATGAAAATTGACATGACTATCTTTATCGAGCACTAGCTCGCTTATGCTTCGATGAATTTCTCTAAGATTTTAATATGTTGTAGCTGAGACATAGGGCTATCGGAAGTGCGCCCTTTATTTTTTCATACGTTATCGGAATCACGTCAAAAAACTTGGTTGAAATTAAAGCTTATCTTCGATGTATTTTCATATTTCTTTCTTTCTTCAACTTTCTGTGCAAAAAATCAAGAAAAACATACCCTATCACCACCATATTTTGCATATGTTTAGTTCATGTCACGAACATTATTTCACAAAATAACAACTACTTGATCAGACGCCATCTTGGGTATGTAAATTAGGGTCAAAGGTCATAAATGTTTCATCCTTTATCTTGGTAAATATATGTCCTATCTTTCTCATATTTTGCACACGTAAAGACCATGTTACAAGGATCATTTCACAAAATAACTACTAATTGCTCAGATGACATCTTGGGTGTGCAAAGTGGGGTCAAAGGTCATATGTACTTCTTTCTCAATCTTCGCTTTTACGTGTTATCTCTATGGCAGGGAGTTTTTCTAGATGTGAAAATTGACATGACTATCTTTATCAAGCACTATCTTACTTATGCTTGGGTGAATTTCTCTCAGATTTTAATATGTTGTAGTTGAGACTTTGCACTATCAGGACTCGAATCATTGATTTAAAAAAAAAAAATATCGGATCACCTTAATTTGTCAGTGATGACAAATTACAATCTCTAGTTTGTTTCTTTATTTCTCCTCAAAAGTTGTGCAGAGGTTAGCTCAGAAAGTCCTCTGCCTATCAATTTCAAAATCATACCATGTATGTATCATGCCACAAAGATGACTGATCTAATGTATCATAGTGATCAGTCGACCGTGACGTCACGATGACGTCATTATATGAAAACACATTTTCATTCATATCTCATTAATGGAATGGAAATTTTCAATGAAATTTACGTCACATATATTTCAAGTCAAGCGCATTCTACTCATATTATCAAAATTCATATTTATTATTAAAACGTGCGCGTACGCGCGCGTTGAAATATTTGTATGCTCCAATCGAGCTCAAAATCTTTTTGCACACGTTTCAGACCATTTGGAGCATTTTTTGAAAAATTGAAAAAATCGGACGGACGCGTACGCGCGCGCACATATACGCACGCACAGCTCATATGCAATGAAAATTTCCCGTTTTTTCACTTTGATCGGATGTCTGAAATGTCAAGGAATATTTCTACCAAGTTTCAAGTCAATCCCACTCAAAATGACGTCATACGGGTCCGTCAAAGTTGAAATTCCGCGCGCGCGTCAATGGCGATATACAGTGCAACAATGCCAAAAAACTTCCAATTTTAAATCCGATTTTACTCGTCAGGATGGACGGTGACCCCCCCATTTTCTTTACATATTCTGAAAGCTGATGAGTTGTACATGTCATTTCATGGGTTGGCAATGCTGAAAAAATGATTAAAAGGTATCAAATTTCTTAATAAAGTAAAAAAAGTAAATTTTCAAAATGACGTCATCAAATTTCAAGTTCATTCAAGCATATCTCACTTATTCTTTAGTTGATTTTCGTCCAAATTTCAATATGTTGTAGCTTATTAAATGGTCTTTCAGATATATAATAACAACAATTTGATTGGATGACGGCATCACCTCGTAAAAAGGGATTAAATGTAACATTGTTAAATTTGACCAGTTTACGTGTTATCTCTATGGGAGTGCAGTTTTTCTGGAAATGAAAACTGACATGACTATCTTTATCGAGCACTAGCTCACTTATGCTTCGGTGAATTTCTCCCATATTTTAGTATGTTGTAGCTGAGACTTTGGGCTATCGTTAATGTGCCCTTCGTTTTTTTCATACGGAGTCGGCATCATGCCCAAAAAAATGGTTGAAATTAAAGCTTATCTTCCATTTTTTTTCATATTCCTTTCTTTCTGCAACTTTCTTTGCAATAACTCAAGAAAAACAAGCTCTATCAGCCCAATATTTTGCACATGTTTAGTTTATGTCACGTACATTATTTCATAAAATAACAACTACTTGATCGGGCACCTTCTTGGGTATGTAAATCAGGGTCAAAGGTCAAATATGTTTCATCCTGTATCTTGGTGAATACATGTCTTATCTTTCCCATATTTTGCATACGTAAAGACCATGTTACAAGAATCATTTCACAAAATAACCACTTTTTGCTCAGACGCCATCTTGTCTGTGCAAAGTAGGGTCAAAGGTCATATGTACTTCTTTCTTTATCTTCATTATGACGTGTTATCTCTATGGGAGGGAATTTTTCTAGATGTGAAAATTGACATGATTGTCTTTATCTACGACTAGCTCACTTACCCTTCGGTGAATTTCTTCCAGATTTTAGTATGTTGTAGCCAATTTAATACTCTTTAAGTTCTATTCCATCAAAGATTTAATCGGATGATGTCTTCACCTCGTGAAAATGGATATAATGTAACCTTGTCAAATTTAACCAGTTTACGTGTTATCTCTACGGGAGGGAATTTTTCTGGAAATGAAAATTGACATGGCGGTCTTTATCGAGCACTAGTTCACTTACTCTTCGGTGAATTTCTCCCAGATTTTAATATGTTGTAGCTGAGACTAAGGGCTATCGTCACTGTTCTCTCCAATTTTTCATACGACGCCGAGATAACGTCAAAAAACTTGGTTGAAATCAAACTAAGTAACTTATCTTCGATGTATTGAGATATTTCTTTCTTTCTGCAACTTTCTTTGCAATAACTCGAGAAAAACAGCCCCTTTCATCCCCATATTTTGCACATGTTTAGTTCATGTCACGTACATTATTTCATAAAATAACAACTACTTGATCAGACACCATCTTGGGTTTGTAAATTAGGGTCAAAGGTCATAAATGTTTCAACCTGTATCTTGGTGAATACATGTCCTATCTTTCCCATATTTTGCACACGTAAAGACCATGTTACAAGAATCATTTCACAAAATAACCACTTTTTGCTCAGATGCCATCTTGGCTGTGCAAAGTTGGGTCAATGGTCAAAATACTTCATTCTGTATCTTCGTTATAGTGTATACAGAATTTGGTACCAAAGATGGCAGACCTGACTCTCTTTTCTAAATGAGAATCCAAACATCACACGGCCAATGTCTCTAAACACAGATGAAACGTATATGGTCATGTCTATTGCGATCAGGACTCGAATCATTGATTAAAAAAAAATCGGATCACCTAATTTGTCAGTCTTGACAAATTCCAAGTCTAGTTATTATTTGTATCAAATAACATACAAACAGTTTCATCTTAATCATTTTTTTTTTTAATTATCGTCAGCCATGCATGTTTAAAACATTTGAACTCTTTAAATGCAAAACATTTTCCACATCTTTCGGGTTTTTATGTGAGCAAGAGATGACCGCTGACCAGTATCCGTACATGATTGTTTCCGCCATTTTCTTTTGCCATGATCATGCGTAGACAAAGCTATCAAAGTTCCTTTTCAAAATAGGTGAACTTAACTACTTTGTAATAATCACACAATGTCATATAAACATGATAAACACTACCAAAGGTTTTCCGGCTATGTATAGAAGTTTATTGATAACTCGTGTAGAAAGAATGATAGTTCCTTGCTCAGCAGTGCCGCCGCTCACATACAAAAACGTATAATTATGCAACAGTGTACAAATCCCGTTCTCTTCTATAATCAGACGGCATGGCAACAGTCATATTTTTCCCCAATACACGAAAATGTAAAAACTCGTCAAATAAAACTAAGGGACCTCTTATCTTAGTAGACAAGAAACAATGATGATGAAGTTGAAGAGCAATGATCTTCTCGCTCTATTTCATGTAACCATGGTAACACTGGAAGCGGAAGGTTCGGAGAAAGCAATTTTGTCGAAAGTCGTCAAAACTTCCACAAAATCTGTCATTGTTATCTTCTTACCTTCGTTGCTTGCCTGGAGGCGGTCGAGATGCTGAACCAACTGCTTCTCGGTCAACCCGATTAGTCTTGCTCCAGCCGCATAGTGCATGACAACGTGGGGAGCCTGCGCCCGCTTGTACTTGGTGTTGAAGTATCTGTTCAACGCAGAGAAACGACACCGAGAAGTAATTAACATCATATGTCACAGGGAGTGGTAAACTTTTATGTGTGTGTGTGTGTGTGTGTGTGGGGGGGGGGGGGGTGTTTGGTCAAAGGTTACGACTCCCTCCCCCCCCCCCTTCCCTGGGATTGGAAAAATCTCTGGACCCGTATCCTCGAAGATCATGGATTTTATGTTTTATACATACTGCATATATTACATTACATTATATATATATATATATATATATATATATTTTTTTTTTTTTTTTTTGGGGGGGGGGGATGTTGGTTGGTGGATTACCAAAGAATTTGGGTGTTGAAAGAAGAGAACAGTACAACATTAGACAAAGTCAAAATACATTACATACACGATGATAACATCACAGCATTATCAAAATTAATGCTTTATAGAGGACCTTCACAGAGCTTTTCCACGTCATATACTAATCTCTTTCCCAAATCAGGGAGGTGTCCCTTCCACACCTCCGTGGCAAAGTCATACGATAGTCAGAAGACGAGCAATATACCGTTCTAATACATCCATCTGCTTCAGGGCCGATGTCTTCATGAACTTGGTGAGGGCGTCGAAGAGCACAGTCTCCCGTCCGCCTGGCGTCTCCTCCTCTCCAGCCGCGTGTTCGTCATGACTCGCAGCTTTACACACAAGGAAGAGTGAGAGAAGATTTGAGTTTCCCTCTCTACAATTGTTCATAGTGACTCGTGGTTTCACATTTAAGATAGTCAGTCTTGAGTTTACCACTCTACAATATTGAAGGTGACTCGTGGCTTCACATTTAAGATAGTCAGACTTCAGTTTACCACTCCGTACAATTTTTCGTGGTGACACGTGGTTCATGTTGATAGTCAGACTTGAGTTTACCACTCTACAATTGTTCATGGTGACTCGTGGTTTCACATTCAAGATAGCCAGACCTGAGTTTACCACTCTACAATTGTTCATGGTGACTCGTGGTTTCGCATTTAAGATAGTCAGACTTGAGTTTACCACTCTACAATAATTGTTCATGGTGACTCGTGGTTTCACATTCAAGATAGTCATCAGACCTGAGTTTACCACTCTACTATTGTTCATGGTGACTCGTGGTTTCGCATTTAAGATAGTCAGACTTGAGTTTACCACTCTTCAATAATTGTTCATGGTGACTCGTGGTTTCACATTCAAGATAGTCATCAGACCTGAGTTTACCACTGTACAATTGTTCATGGTGATTCGTGGTTTCACATCCAAGATAGTCAGACCCGAGTTTACCACTCTACAATTGTTCATGGTAACTCGTGGTTTCGCATGTAAGATAGTCAGACTTGAGTTCACCACTCTACAATTGTTCATGGTGACTCGTGATTTCACATTTAAGATAGTGAGACCTGAGTTTACCACTCTACAATTGTTCATGGTGACTCGTGGTTTCGCATTTAAGATAGTCAGACCTGAGTTTACCACTCTACAGTTGTTCATGGTGACTCGTGGTTTCGCATTTAAGATAACCAGACTTGAGTTTACCACTCCGCACAATTTTTCGTGGTGACACGTGGTTCACATTGATAGTCAGTCTTGAGTTTACCACTCTACAATTGTTCATGGTGACCCGTGGTTTCACATCCAAGATAGTCAGACCCGAGTTTACCACTCTACAATTGTTCATGGTAACTCGTGGTTTCGCATGTAAGATAGTCAGACTTGAGTTCACCACTCTACAATTGTTCATGGTGACTCGTGGTTTCACATTCAAGATAGTGAGACCTGAGTTTACCACTCTACAATTGTTCATGGTGACTCGTGGTTTCGCATTTAAGATAGTCAGACCTGAGTTTACCACTCTACAATTGTTCATAGTGACTCGTGGTTTCACATTCAAGATAGTGAGACCTGAGTTTACCACTCTACAATTGTTCATGGTGACTCGTGGTTTCGCATTTTAGATAGCCAGACTTGAGTTTACCACTCCGTACAATTTTTCGTGGTGACACGTGGTTCACATTGATAGTCAGACTTGAGTTTACCACTCTACAATTGTTCATGGTGACTCGTGGTTTCACATTCAAGATAATCAAACTTGGGTTTACCACTCTACAATTGTTCATGGTGACTCGTGGTTTCACATTCAAGATAGTCAGACTTGAGTTTACCACTCTGTACAATGTTTCGTAGTGACACGTGGTTCCACTTTCAGGATAGTCAGACTTGAGTTTGCCACTTACATTGTTCATGGTGACTCCAGTCGTAGCTTCACAATAAAGATAGTCAGACTTGAGTTAACTACTCTACGATTGTTGCAAATCGTATCTTCATATCCGAGAAAGCAAGAGAGTAGTAAATGATTGAGGTTACTGTACTCTAGGATTATCCACGGCAACTCGTTTCTTCACATCCGACAAAGTGAAAGTGTCAGACGGCCTGAGTTCACGATTGTTCATTGAAAAATCGTATCTTCATAATTCATAGGACCTATGCGAAAAAGTGAGAGGTTGTACAGGACTGAGGTTACTACTCTTGGATTGTCCACGTCAACTCGATCGTTTCTTCACATCCGAGAACGTGAGAGAGCCAGACCCGATTTCACTACTCTACGATTGTTCATTGTGAATCGTATCTTCACATCCGAGAAAGTGGGAGGTACTATAGTATATGATTGAGGTTACTCTAGGATTGTCCACGGCAACTAATTTCTTCACATCTGAGAAAGCGAGAGAGTCATACCAGAGTTCACTACTCTGCGACTGTCCATTGCAGTTCGTATCATACATCCGAGAAAATAAAAGAGCCAGAGTATAGTTCAGTACTCTACAGTTGCTCATGTTAAAAACTCTTATATTCACGTCAGAAAAAAAAAAAAACCAAAACAAATGAGAGAGTCGGATTAAAGGGATGGTTTGGTATTAGTTGAGATGAGGATTCAGCATGTAACTTTTTGCGAAATACTTTAAAACCACTTCATGAAATGTTAAAGGGCATACATTATTCTAAGGGGAATTCAAAATTTATTTGATGAAAATCGGTTTTGAAATGGCTGAGATATCCAAAACATAAAGTAAAACCAACCTATCCTAACAACAAGTGGGTCCCACCTTTTCTTAGGATCGCTTTTTGTGTGGATATCTCAGTCATTTCTAAACAAATTTCCAAAAAATAAACGGTGAATTAATCTTAGAATTATATGCTTTTTCATATTTCGTAACAGGCTCTCATTATCTCAAAAAAAGTTGAAAACCAGAAGCGGCAGCACAGGTGTGTGTGTGTGTGTGTGTGTGTGTGTAAGAGAGAGAGAGAGAGAGTCAGATACGGCTTAGTTACATCTTACTCCACACACAAGAGAGGAAAAACTCATTAATACTTGAGTTTAGTCATTTCAGTGTCAAGACATAATTCGTATATATCAAAAGCGAGAGGAACATAGTCACATGTTACTATTACTATTACTATTAGCATTACTTGTACTATTTTGATAGACAATGCCTAATTACATGACTCGCAGCTTCGCACTCGTCAAAGAGCAAGTGTAAGATGTGATGGACACATTACACTACGTGCTCGTGTTCGTCACAGCACACTACACGTGTTCGTCACAACCGCAAGGTTAACAGAAGGAAAATAAAACTCCTAAATGAATTCACACCGCATACCACGTGTTTGTCAGTGTTCTTTGTGGCCTTCCAGCTTGTCATACGAAACGAAACAAAACAAAAACAAACTGTAACTACTTCGTTAAATTACACTTGGAAAGGTCGCCACGACTATAATATTGGAAAATTGAGTCGGGAATCCAATCTCATGCGGAATCAAATTAACATGATACACCATCATGAACAATATAAAGTAAAGCTAGCACAGAAGTCGGCTTGGCATCCATCTCCACGTGCATTTCAAACGTGCCAACAATGTAATCATATTCGTGTAATTTTTTTTTTTTCGTTTTGTCATGAATGCCGATGAGATCAATATCATTGTTCTCACATCCTGATCAGAAAAGGCTTAATTTAACTATCAATTGAAAAGCCCAGTCCTTGTGCGACTGCTCAAAATTGATATGTTTATGGTAAAGCAAAAAAAAAAAAAAAATATATATATATATATATATATATATATATTTTTCACTCCTCCAGAAGACAATTATGCTTTCCCAGTTTTCCTTTAGAAAATCATAATGAGGAAATCGAAAGGGATACCACATTAAGCCTTTTAGGGGTTTATATTGATTAAAAGTTGTCCTGAAACAATTAGAATCATATCCATGGAACTAGTGCTGTAATTTTTATGATGTATAAGCTTCGCTCCTTCATCCCCCAAAACAATGCCTCTGTCTTGTCGTACTACGACTATTGCATCTTTTCTGGCCTGGGACTAGCCAACGACAATTAGACCGTTGAACGATCCTTAAAAAGAAAGCCATTCGCCACTGTACAAATTCCCTCAATCTTGCCAACACTCTTCCATCACCTGAGGAATCGCAAACGTTAAATCTTCTGGACAAAAACAAAAAACAAAAAACAAAACAAAACAAAATATCAAGTCCAACTCGATTAAGCACAAAGGGGCTAAATTGTGGAATTTTATCAAGCAAGAATCTGAATAAAACAATAAATATTTTATCAACAAACAAGCAGCATATTTTAAAGCGTTGTTTACTATACATGCTATATACTTATCAATCATAAAGAAATTGTGCAATATAAGAATAATCATACAAACTTTGTACAATTATCCTGTATGCTTGTCTGTTTTTGTTTTGTTCAGTTTTGTCCTCTTCAAATTTTAGTGGGTTTTTTGGCTTATATTGAAATTAATGTATTTTTGGTAGTTATCTGCATTTAGTTGTTTTCTATGTAAGCCTATATTTTGACATGAATACTGTATGTTAATTTAAAACTCTGAGTTCATGTCAATTTCAAAACCACAGCAGGCTGTTGCGTGATTCCCTTCTTACACATCTCTGTGAATATTTTGAATTTGATTTTACGAAATGAATAAAGTGATTGATTGATTGATTGATTGATTGATTGATTGATTGATTGATTGAAATAATTGAACATTTACGTATAGTAGAAATGCAGACTAATGACAATTTAGCACAAAACAGTTCGGGTGTTAACCGTCATAATGATTACGCAGAAGTTAGAAAGTTTGTGAGAGGCGACACAAAACCAGTGATCACAGTGTGCTACTCTACTAAGCTTATTAAATCTTAGTATCCGAAACAGATCCAGCCCGATCCTCAACAGACAAAGATACCCTGTTACGAATTATCGACATATAGCCATGAATTCAATTTTGATAGATGTGAAGAGTAAAATTTATATTACAACGTCATCTCACTAAAAATAGTATAAGCTTCTTCACCATCAGCATGAAAAGACCTCTTATTAATCACGAACATCATTTATGTAGTTAATTTTGTTGTCCTATTCCTGAACAGTTACGGGAAAACAAGGCTGGTTGAAATTCAACCATGAAAATTACAGTTATAGCATATACGTAAAAGCTGATAATGAATCATCGCATGGTTGCTATTATGATGCACCTGTTACGTTACCATGGGAACGGGTGTTTTAGGTTTGCTAAGGTATAGTAGCTTTCGGAGGACTTACCAAACGTCTCCAAGAACTTCTCTGTGCTGGTCATCAGCTGGAGGAATTCCTCGAAGTCGATTTCTCCACTTCCTGGTAAAGGACGAAAGTATCATAGATGATCTCAAGGGATTATTTGTTTGAAAGTTTGCTCTGACTGCTCACTATTTCACTTGCCAGGGAATTTCATTTATGAGTATTTTGATTCATAACGGTCGAAACATTTCGATTTACAAGAACTTCGGTACAGAGCGGAAGATCTAACTTTTGTTGTAGGTTCTTCGTGTGCCCTGCGACGTATCATTCAACTTTGATTATGCATGACGGTTATTACAGCAAAAGACTAAAACTAGCCGTTATTTTCTAAAATAACTCCTCGTTATACCAAATGTCTTGAAAAGGATGATGCAAAGCCGACAGCAAAGTGTTAGCATGGAGTGACAGTCGTGAGCAAAACCTAGGTCGTACGTTGATGATAAAATTGTATTTATGTATAACGAAACCATATTTCTGCATTGATACATAGTCTCGTAAATTCCAAAAACAAGGGACCGCTTTTGAACACAGGATTGCCTTTGAAAATTCGATGGATTAGTACTTAAATTCAAAAGGACTCGGCAAGTATTACGATGATAAAATTAAGATATATTTAGTATGTTGTATGTCGTAAGTATGTTATAGTCATTCGAACTCACAAAATATGGACAACCATAAAAATTGCATGATTGCTATATCCACGGAGCAAGTTAAAGAATTCTTTGTTGCACCTCTGTTGTGCATTCTTGTATGTTCTGTTGTCTTACTGATATTTTAGTCTTGTCTCAGTCGTTCCTTTCAGTGGCTTTATTGTGTGTGTATGTGTGTCTGTTTGTCTGTCGTATCAGTGGGCTTCCGTATACCTTTTCCCTTTTTCTGTGCATCAACTCATTTTTTTTTTTGTGTGCTTATTTGTTGATGTTCTTTACCAGTCCAAATCGGACCTGTGGGGCCCACATTCTGCAAGCATTGTCTTTTTAGAAAGTCCCCCCATTTTCACCTATTGTTTATTTTATTTCCATCGCTTAAGTTTACATGACAATGTAGACCCTATAATTACCATTGTTCCCACAATTATTGTATACTCTTTACATTTCGCATTGCATTTTGCATAATGGACACCTTGTTCTCTGTTACCAAAGAAAGTGAAATGTATGTTCTTGTCGAAAAAATAAATTTTGAATTTGAAGTTGAATTGAATCTCTCACTGATCGAACTCGTGCTCACCGTCCTTGTCGATGGTTTCGAGGACGTCGCGGATGTCCTGTGACGGGAGGTGGATGTCCACGGAGCTGAGTGCGGACTGTAGCTCGTCGGCGTCGATGGTGCCGCCACCGTTGCTGTCGAACAGGTCGAACACTTCCTGGAAGGCTGTCAGTATATAATGCAGTACAATACAATGAAACTGTTACACAATCTACTGTTAACCATGCACCCATTCTCCCTCTGATGTGGTTATATAAAGGCAAGGAAAAAAGAACAGTTCGTTTGGTTTTATTTCTCTATCTTTTTCTCCTAAGGCATATAAGTTGACTAAATCAACACAAATTGGTACAGGGCGAGTATAAAACAAAAAATAGCCATACAAATCAAGATAGGAATTGTTGATTTTGTAACAACACTGTCTAACAAGTATATGAAAAGGCAACATTGTATAATGCACATACTGTAATCATACGTTAAAAAAGGAGAAATCAATAGAGAAGACCGTCAATCATTTATAAGCAGAACTTGACGTATATAGATTAGGCCTTCATACATGGACTCTTCTGCCTCATGCAGTTGAGGCGGAAGGGGAAGTCAAAATGGATTTCGGAAACAGTCATTTCTGTTGTAAAATGAAGAACATTAAGAAGAAGAAGATTGTAAGAAGAAGAAAGTAATCGTTTCGACTAGGAATTACGAAGAGCTCAATCTCTATACAAGCTGCAGTTTGCCTTACTGACCTTCGACCTGCTCCTTGGTGAGCGCTGGTTCCGGTTCCGGTGGCTTCGGCTTTCTCTTCATGCTTTGGCTGTCGCCGACCATTCGACTACTGCGTCGGTTATAGGGGCCGTCCCCGGGAAAGTTGCTACCCCGTCGCGCAAAGTCCGGTAACATACTTCCGCGTCGAGCACCTCCGTAGTCGGTGAGGATGCTGCCGCGTCGTGGGTAACTGTCGTGGACCGTACTGCTGCGCCGCATCGGAATCTCGTGGTAAGACTGCACAGAAGAAAGACAAGATTATGATTTCACCTCACTCGCTCCAACCCTTAACAACAACAATAACAACAACAACAACAACAACAACAACAACTACTACTACTACTACTACTACTACTACTACTACTACTACTACTACTACTACTACTACTACTACTACAGGCGGAAAATATATTTCCGCCTATACATTTCATTACATTCCAAATCTTTTCAGTCACTGATGATAGTAAAAGGTTTGGACAAAATAACCAGAAGTATACCATAGGTATCTTGGTGTAAATCTACAGTTAGCTTCAACAGTCGCGTGTACTGAGTAATTCAACAATGTGATTTTTTTTTTCCAAAAGGAAAAATTTCGGCACTTCATAGTTTAGTTCATTGAACTAGGGTATGACGGCACATGTATTTCATCATTCATTATCAACAATAACGCATCTAGTGTGTTGATCTCAAAACAGTCATTATGTACACTGGCCTTACATAATTGATTTATGAGGCAGGGCCAGTTTAGCGAGCAAACAAAATTAGTTCTTGAAAACATTACTTTGTATTTTTTTCCCCTTTAGAATAATTCGGCAAATCAGCATTGGTATCTCTGATAAAATCATCACAATTTCATTTTGTGTGAATGTCACCTTCTCTAGCACTCATTATCATGGCGACATCACTCATGATACTGATGGCGTGTAGAATGATATAATAAATTATCACTATAATCACATCATCACCAATGTAGTGTATCGTGGTCATGATGGTCTTGGAAAAACCACTCCGTGTGTAAAACATAAGCACTTTGTAAGAAATTAGTGCGTATAATTCTTGCGAGCATAGCATAACGATTGTAATTATATTAAATTTGAATTTGAATTCAATTGAATATATTTTTCATATTTCACGATATTATAATGTAATAAACATGACTAACACAACAGCATATCTAACCAGACATTCTTTGAAGTGACACACGTGACAAAACCTGACTTTATTTAGTTTGTGATTTCTACACTGGTTCTCTGACATTCAATTTCCGTACAAACATTTTAGAACTATTTTGAAGCACTTATCTGGGTTTTTGTTTCAAATGGTAAATGTTGCCGTTTAAACCCAGTTGACAGTGCTTATCAAACGATGATGATATGAAGAGTTTGTTCGCAAAAACCGATAAGTCCATTTTTGCCAAATGGAGATATTTGCGATTAAAGGTCAAGAAAAATAAAGAGAATAATAAGAAAATTTTTGCTTCTTTTGACCATAACTTCAAAAATGTACCTTTATACGTAGTGACCAATATATCATTTAGAAGGTATTATTTTGTACTTTATGACAGGGACCGTACTTCAAAATCTTCAAAAATGGACTTATCGGTTTTTGCGAACAAACTCTTCATATGTATACACCTGTCGGTTGTATAAAAGTTTTTCTGTTATAAAAAAAAAAAAAAAAATCTTTGATTGTAAACACTGCCATCATACAGTCCAAACTTATGGTGCCAAAAGGACCTTATCATCATCCAAGATTGCAAGAAATAAAGTCATCGTGATAACCAAAACATTATACTCACTACATTTGGAGGGGTGGTACTCTTGACTCGACGCTGTGCTATGTCTTCTCTTTGTGGTCTAGTTCTCAACTTCCCCGAACTTTTGGCCTTGGGCATTGCGCCATTCGCAGTCGACTTCTCCTTGCCCGTCGAGTTCTTAATCGTTTCCATGTCACTGCGATGAAGGTATATCGCCCCTCTGCGATTCGTTCCAGACATAATGTAATATGTTCACTTTTTGCGTCTGTATATCAATTAAAAAACAGTAAGACCACAAATGATGTATGGTCTATATTTTTGTTACCTTATGGGTGTCATTTTTGGCTGAATTATCTCGGTGTTATGTACATGATTTCTTTATCTGCTACCCAGCTTGCCAAGTTATTCGTGGCTGTATGATAGCATCCCTTATGTTTACACTTCCCCTTATGAACGCAATACAAAAGCGGCAAGACGTTGCGCAGATGACCCTTACCTAGATATGCAAATAAGCATGATGTCATAATAACGCGCATCACTATGTGCGCGCTCCTTGTGCTTTGCCATACGGTGATTCTAACAATACGAGTTTAATTCTTACCAACTTTTCGTTATTTCTCTGTTGCTGATGCAGGAAATATAATCAGATTTTTTTTCGTAAAATCCGCATTTTTTACATATGATATTCGTTTATTTCATCATTTCAGTGAAAGCAAGCTCATGTGGTGTCCAGAAGTATATTATCAAACAGGCTACTCAGTTAACGAGAGCCTCGCAACCACACTCCTATCAGGTACCATATTTTTTTTTCCGTCAAATTTTCTATGTGCTTGTAAATATCTGTAAATAAATTGTATTATAATATAAATAGCACCAGTCTGCAAGAATCTTTAACAGTCTATGAAGGAGGCAGACTTAATAGTCAGAAGAAGAAGAAATAATTCCCGTTACCCGACAACAGCGGGCAGCAGATAATTCTTGGTGTCGGGTAAAATGTCAATGAACATTACTGATGCAACACGGGATTTCCCATACTGTGTAATACTCGGTAGTACGTGTACTGTACGTGTAGGTTGTTGGTAAACAATGTAGAAGGCAAATGGCGTATGGACTGGAGACACGGGCTCGGCCTTCGTAGCAGCAGCATTGTTTTAGGTGTTAATACACCGTTACACGATTTGAATGTGCGGTAGACTAGGCTAGGATGGATAAACAGTTATTCACAGACTCTTCTTGTGACTGCAAGGTTTTATGGTAAGTCTTTCTAATAATGAACTGCAGTACACTCATGATGTGTATCGTCAATCGCGTTTACGCCGGTACGGTCCATACGGATTGCCGGTCATTTTTGATCGGGCATTTCGGCTGTGCTGTGGCCGCGGCCGTGGGGTTGATGGTCGCCGAATGGTCGATATCGTTACGTAGCAATGCCCTCTGCTGTGCAGTGCACAATGCATATCGCACGATATAAAGTAAACGTATAAACGTATAAACTTCACATTTGAACTAGTAGAATGTAAGCAATCGTATGAGCCGAAACAGAAAGAAAGGTATCTTGCCCATATAAGGCCCATGCACGATTGTGTCACTCATGACTCTCTCACACACACAAGAGTTTCGTTTCATGTCCTATCCAAGCCTCATTGGTCCAAGGGATGTAATGTTTTGCCTCTCACAGAAAACACAACATGAGTACAAATAATTATACACAGCCCTGTCGCTGTACACATTAAAGTGAGCATCTGGTCGGGTTAGAGTACAAGCAGCATTAGACACAGTAGGCCCTAAGACTCAAATCTGAATGTATTTGATCCCAATTACTTGTAGGCCTAGGCTAATTTACCACCTAAAACCCTCTAGCAGGTGCCTAACCCGCCTCACAACCTTTCTGTTGGTCCTGTGTGTGAGAGAGTCACAACCCACACATGGGGAATAGCCTACCTTATCATTTCATCTCAGTATCCTGCAAAATCTTTTACATCGCTTTGCCATTAGTGATCACTTGACTTACAATTCATAAAATAGTTTAGCTACAATACATGCAATGAATACAGCAATTTCCTGTTCCATTCCTTAATTATACATTGAATGTATATTGGTATCTTCTTTTTGCAAGTGCTCTTATTTTGTTGTCTTCAAGGAAATCAAAGGCTTGCTGAGGCATGGCAGATTTTGGTGAGACTCCTACAAGTGTGCCCGACCCCGATGACATGATGAAGCAGCCGATTAAAAAGCTGGAACCAGCTATCAACCGATACACCAAGATTGTCATTCCACTGGATCTTGACAGGCTCAGCAACCACTGTAGGAATATTCAGAAGGTACAGTTGTACCAACCTTTACATCACTCCATTCTTTCAAAACAAAAACACACAAGCAAACACATAGCAGAGTCATTGTGCCAATCAAAGTAAACATCTAGTCAATACCTTACACTGACCAGAGAACGTAGCATCAATACATTTCCAAAAGAAGCATTTTTCCATGGCATTCTGACCTGCTTTGCAAGTAGGCAGAGAAGGACTCCACTGCACCTAGTATTAGAATTACCTCCGCCAAGGAAGGAGGTTATGTTTTCATCGACATTGGTTTGTTCGTTTGTTTGCTGTGTGCAAGATAACTAAAAGTTGGGAACAGGTTTGAATGAAGCTTACAGGAAACGTTGATAATGAAATACTTAACAGATGATTAAATTTTGGTAGTGATCCAGGAATTTTTATGGATTTTTGAAGAATTCTTATCTTTTTTTCAGATAAGGTCAATGATTTAGGGAGTTCAAGCTGCACGTATTTGAGTTTTGCATACTCGCTCTAAAGCATGTGTTCTGCTCGGGTGAGGCACCTCACAGCTGGAAGCTGATGAGATAAAGAAAACGCTTCTGTATTGGGAAATTGGACAATTTTTAGCATGTGATGAGCATGGATAGAAATAAGCTGACTGGCGGATGTCTGCACGCTCAGAGTGCTTTCTAGTTTATTTATATATTTGTCTAACTTTGTATTTGTTTTGGTGTGAATTTCTTCACGATAGTGTCTTTTCCCTTTTACCAATGTTCATGCTGATTTTTGACCTGTTTCTTTACCCCCAAAAGTTGCAGCAACAACAACAATGGGATAAGCTGAGAGCAGAGCAGATAAATGCCAGGAGGACAGTGCAAGTAAGTGAATTAAGGCCAGTAATCTTTTTGGTGACTCGATATGAGTATCATACCACAAATATTCCATATTGGTGTGAAAACTGTGTGATATTTAAAATGCCATTCGTTACGTTAAAAGAAATCTAGATGGAAGAAAAGGGGAAAAATACAAATGCTTGTATGTCATAGACTTCGGATCTGTTGCAGCAAGTAGACAATATCAAGATTTTATCATCTTTGATGCAAAGCAAGGATCAAAGTTTGTCTGCCTCTTTGTTTCTCTGTTTCATCTCTTGGGCTATGATGTTGGACTGTTGCATCATTCTCCAAAATTAGGTTTAGTTTAAGAGCACATCACAGGGCATTTGAACCTAATAAGTGCAAAAAGCAATGCTTAGCATGTGACAGTTACACCTAGGACAGCTATTAGCTCATTTAGGGTAACAGGAGCTCCTATACCCAAGCTAGACATATGTGAACATTAATATTTTTTCTTAAAGGTTTTTCAATCAAATTTCGTTGCTTTTTAAGACTAGATGTGCAATATGCAGTTCTGTTTGGTTCATTTCAGTTCAATATGATTCACAAATACAGAACCAGATCAATCAGCCACATGAATACATAAATGGTAATCAAGGGGAATGTTCAATGCATGCACTGTAAAGGCAGAAATTTTTGTGGTACATTGATTTTTGTGTATTTGGTGCAACTTCTGTCTTGCGCAAATTCTAAAATCAGCGAAAATATCTTCACAATTTTCTCTGCACATTGTGAATGGGTTGACAATTGTGCAACGTGTATTCAAGGACCCACGAATATGTTTCTGAGCAGCTCAGCACGAAAAATTAATCATGTAAAAATATCAATGTTTACAGTATACAGTGATCAACAGACTAATGATCCCATAGTGCATGTGAAAATTTCTTGAAAATGTGGATGGTCTGTGAAAGTTCACCTTCACTTTGTGGTATTAGTATAAAGTTGCAATAAGATTTTTGTGTCGCTGTTGTCGCAGCAACTGAAGGCCAATGTCCGCGAGATGGAGAAAGTGCGACTCCAGGTGTGCGAGGCGGACCTGGAGGAGTTCGACGGCCAGATGGCGCCGGTCAAGGACGACGTCATCCATGCCGTGGTGGAGGTCATTGAACTATGTGGTGTGGAGAGCTCACCGCTGGACCCGCCTCTCATGTCCCAGTCCCTCCTGAATGCCGACGAGAAGACGAGGTCAAGATTTCATCTCAACAGCTCCAATGAAGGTATAGTATTATCGTGCCATACGAGTGGGTAACTAGAGAGGGTTTGTGGGTGCATTTATAACTCTGTGCTCTTGGATAGCTACCACATTGTATTATTCTTCAGCTGATGGTGCTAAAATACAGGTTCTGTGTTGTCATACATGTATGTCAATTATGTCAATTCAATTATTTGTATTTAGTTGTAATTTTCATTACTGATTTTGATCATGGTCAGTATAATACTGTCTTACGTGTTTACATATTTTTTTTTCTCGATCTTTGTGCAGCTGACTGATCAGTTGTATGTCACTGCCTGTCAAGCTAACTTTTGGCAAAAACTGTCCAATGCATGAAATCCGAGGAAGTCATTACACAAAAGAAGAAATGATTGGCAGGCCAGATGAGTGTCCTCATAATGTGTCTTCCCAGCAGTGAGTTGAGGTTACCTAAGGCAAGGAAGAATGTTGGTTTGAAGCATTCCGCAGGATGACAGTGGGTTTCATATTTACTTTCCTCTCCCTCGAAAGCCTCATGTTACAGTGGACCCCTGTCATAACAAAGTCCCCGGATCCGGAATTTTACTTTCGTTATATCGAAATTTTGTTACAGCCTAACAAATAAGCAATAAAAAACATGGAGCAGATAATGTCCTGGCCTGAATTTTTACTTTGTTGTAACCAAAATTTCATTATAAACATGTTCGTCATAACAGGAGTGCACTATACTAAGTAATATTTTTCTTTCATCTCAACAGGAAAGAGCCCTCTCTTGTCCGGCAACACCAGTGAGGACATCTCGGACCATGTGTCTCACAACGAGAGTGAGCATCAAGATGGTGGGGCTCTCCAGCAGCAGGCCCAACAGACAGTGGATGAGGAGGACTCCTCCTCCCAAGAGGCCCAGGAGTCTTGGGTCTACCTCAAGGAAGAGCTAGTCCAACTCAACAGCCTCACCCACGAGTTTGCTGCCCAGGTCAAGGTGGGTTCTTCTTCTTCTTCTTCCGTGAGAGAGTGATCACAATCAACTTGCTGATTATTCTATCACTTTTGGGGAGGTCGAAGTTGTATGAGTCTTCGAAGGGTTCAAATAGTTGCAGAAATAATCATCATCCAAATAAGTAAATAAATGAATAATCAATAAATTGCCAAGTCCAAAAATACCAATAATAGTGATGATGATAATGAAAATGAAAAATGGGCGCTAAGCAACTATTTCTGGGCTGAGGCTCGTGACACAAATGTTTCGATGGTATTGACCTCGACCACCTCCTGGGGTAATCTGTTCCAGTCTTTGATGACTCTTGGTAAGACGGAGTTTTGGTGATGGAGAGTTCTTCTGGGTTAAATAAAACCTTACCCATACATCGTCAAATTGTCGCCCCAAAAATAGGCAATCTTTGAAACAAACAAACTATACAGTTGGAAGGGATACAGCTAAGTTAATACTGTGAGTAAGTGTGTTGGTATGTGTAGTTCAAGTTTATTCACAGCAGATCCAGGGGCCTGATGTATTATTTATTTATTTATTTATTTATTTATTTATTTATTTATTTATTTATTTATTTATTTATTTATTTATTTATTTATTTATTTATTTATTTATTTATTTATTTATTTATTATTTTTTTTGGGGGGAGGGTGAGGTGGATCAAAGACCAAATTTCACATTTTCATCTCCTCTTAAAGGGAATGGCTAGTAACTGATCAGTGGGAATCAGTGGGAATGCTGGGGGATGATTGTTCCAATTCTTGTGGGATTCATTTAAGAGTACATTATATATTTATTGTTGTGTGAAAATTATTTGCTTCAGAACGGTCTCATATTCAAGTAATGTGCAGTTTAATGCCCCATCACTGTACAGGCATGCTAACCTGGAAACATTAAACTGCACATATACTTGTCTTTCACAAATTCAGAAACAGACACACAAAAATGTTAATTCTGATAATGACATGAAAGCAATATGCATGCATATAATGTTCATTTCTCCATCCATTGCTGCACTCCATAATTATAAAAACCATTAGTGAAACAGTGGAAGTCGAATTTGCAAAACATTAGACTTGCTAAATATATGGCAAATACAGTAGGAGTATTTGGTGATTTCACACGCATTCATAGCTTTGGGCAGAGCCCCTAGAGCAATACTAACGACTTTTTACATTTTCTCTTTCCTTCAGTCACAGCAAGGGACCTTGGACCACATCCAGAACAACATTGAGGTTGCCAACATGAATGTGGCTGCAGGAGTGAGGAATCTACTACAGGTAAATTTGAATCCATCGGAGAAAAAAAAATATTTCCCCTTTCAAGGAATTGATTAATTGAATGCATGTAACATGTGTGACAGTGAAAAAGCTAGTTGTCAAATTTGAGTTCAGCTTAACTCTGTATGTGCCATGGTGGAAACCCCCTGTGTGCCACGTTATTCTGAGACACGAACGTAGTCATTCTTTGAGAGAGAATTCTGTTTTTCAAATTTGTATAACTTCTACAAATTTCTGTTAAGATGGGCATAATAGTAAGCAAAGTTAAAGATGAATGCCAAGCTTTGTTTCGATATAAATTGTATGATGAATCTATTTTCAATTTTTCTTTTGAATGACCAATTGCTACATTACTGTAAAGGCATTACTTTCCACATAAAACCGTGACGGAAACTTAGAATATACGAGCAAATCTAGTTGGGAACACCCCTTCATAGTCAATCACCACATAGAACGCAAGCCGTATATGAGAGGAACAAAAGCACGAGAAACGCTTCCATTGTGCCGCGGGATTAGCAGTGATTAGCGATTTATCGATCGGTTTTGGCGGCTTTGTTTGTTGAGCAGAATATGCGAAGTTGGCACGCCGTCGACTGAGTCGGACGTGCGAACGTGGCACATAAAGAGTTAAAATGCAAAATGAACAAAGCAAAAAACATAAATCTTCAGTTGCTGGATATAAAACTAAGTTATCAACTGCTAGTCGTTGGTAGTTAATGCTACCCAGTACTTCTTGTTACAAAATTTCAGGAGCATTAATGTCATTATGAAAGATATGGAAGGCAGGGGGGGGGGGGGGGGGTTGGGAAGGTCCAAATGGGGGCCTGAATTGTACATTTTCATCTTCTTCCTGAAAACCTCATGATGGATTTTCGTCAAACTTGGCAGGTAGCATCCCTAGGGGGTCAGGATCTCAATTTATCAAAATGGACACCATGCCCCACCCAGAGGGCCCCAGGGGCCCCTAATCCCCCCAAATTAAGGAATCTTAAAAAAATTGGGCCCTTATTGTACATTTTCATCTTCTACTTGAGAATGCCTGGTCAAATTTTAGTGGAGCTGTGAATAATTTAGATTAGTGACTGTGTGAAAGGTGAACTTTCGATACTCAGGTGAGCGCTAGACCCGCGGGTCTTTTTTTTTTTTTTTTTATTCTATGTACATTTGGCAGACAAATGTATTTTCTCTTTCCTGTAGTGTTGTAAGCAGAAAAATGTAGTTGAAGACTGTACGGTGACCTTGAATATCTGGCCATCTTTTGTTCGGACTTCTCTATCATCCAGACTTGTTCACACAGTGAAGACGCAAAAAAAGTATTTTCAATATCAATAAAAACTCCCCCAAAACTCACACAATCTACCTACAATATTTCAAAAAGAAACTTATGTTATGAATTTTTGCATTAAATGTAACGACTATGATTTGGAGTGAGCTATAGCATAGATTACACCACTGTTGCCGTGCACACTACCTGTCTAACTACCACTGAGTCGGCAGCTACATGTACATGTACATGTACATAAACTTTGTTCCTCCCATATCTGGCCAAATTGCTTTTCCGGAAGGGCCCCAGTCACGATATGGTTGGATAACAGAGGTTGGACTGTCTATGAAATGAAAAAGAATGAAAAGAACTTTTGCATTTTTTTTTTACTTTTCCAATTTCAGGCATCCCGTCTCAAGACAGCGATGCTTCCACTGGGAGGGGCGCTCTTGGGGGGAATCGTCGGCGGTCCTGTCGGATTGGTTGCGGGTGTCAAGGTGGGTGCGGCAGCAGCACTCGGGGGTGGTGCCATAGGCTTCCTCAGCGGCCGCGCCATCAAGAAACGCAAGGACCAAAAGATCCAGATGGAGATGTCGGTCCTAACGAACGGTTCGACGACGGACAGTCTCGTTGAATCGAGAAAGGACAAGTGACCGGGTGTAGGAGCGAACAATTACTGACAGGACCCTGAATTGTCGCAGGATTTTTGCCGCGAGATGATGCATCTGCCGGCAAGTCAGCATGGAAAATGGATGGATGCTATGGAGCATAACAGTGACCGTGCAATCTAACTTTTCGTTTTTGTTACATCAGGCAAAAGGATATAGTCCTACAGACAGAATGGAGAGAAAGAGAGAGAGAGAAATAAATTCTCGTCACATTCTTCGCTGCTATTGGAAATTTCATACTAAGGCATGGTTATTGCCTTGTATCACTCACAGGTAAAAGATCAGAGCAGCGATACTCCAGTCAAGTTGTAGCCAGGAATAACGGTGAGACCAAACTCGGCCCAGTGCAGTAGAAGATCCACATGGGGCAATGTATGCCCCTCTTCTGCATCCAGTCTGGCCCCATGAATATATATCATGAACAATGTTCGTCCGACCATATGGCGCCAAGTTAATTGCAGTGAATTGCGATTCAAGGGAAGGAAATTAAGTGCATGACGTTAAAGGACCTACGTTGTGCAAAATGCATGTTGACCTGTGTTGATTCATGATACCCTCAACATCACTTACATGTATGTGGCAAAACGTCCATTTATTTTATAATAATTTTCCTGCTATTTTTCTTTAGATTTCTTTGATACGCCCACAAAAAAACAACAAAAATAAACATTTACCAAACAAATATTCTGCTAGTGACCTCATCTGTTAATCACTGGTAAAGTACTGTAAAACACGATATTTTAGCAGCATGAAATTTTCGCGAATTGGAGCCGACAGCCTTTTTCACGGCATGAAATTTTGGGCATTCAGTGCATATACATGTAGTGTAGACAAGAGCCTTTGCGTGCATTTTAATTTCGCGAATCTTGGCTCTCGCGAAATTCACAAAATTAAAATGCACGCGAACATTCCTCATTTTATGGTACTGGCACAATTAAAAAAACAACAACAATGGAATTAACCTTTCCCATGGCTGAGCGTAGCTCGCATGTTCCCCTGCAGTGTCTTTTGTCAGTCACATTAGTAACATGGAAACATGCAACTTATGCTCAGTCAAGTGGAAGACACATTCCAATGTCTTTTGTTCAACAAAATCACTGCAAAATTGTAGGAAAAAAATTATTATGAAATATATGGATTGTATCTAGGTAATCATTTTACATCATAGATGATGTGAAGGGTATCATGGCTCAACAAATATCAACATGTATTGGCATCACATAGTCCCTTTAAGCTGGAAGTAGAGGCTGCATTTGTTTCAAGTTACCGAGTCTTCAGCTTCAAGCAAGATCAATCCCATTGTAATTTCGTTGCCAGAGCAAATGTTTTCTGAAGTTTTCACATGTTTCTCCACGTGTGTGTGCTGCGATGTGAAGCTCTTTGTATTTATGTAAGACTTTGTGTTTAGGAGTAAAAACTCATTCATATTTATAAAATATCATACGTTCTAGGACTCCGAATCCATTAGTTGTGATGATGAAAGTGCAGAACTGAAATATCACTGTAGTGGTTCAAATCTGAGATATCATTATGATGTCAGACGGAAGTGGAAATCAAGGTGAGCTGTAAACACTCACCAAGGAAACTCCCAACCCTAATCATAATGTACTGTAAAAGTGGAAAATTTTGCGGTGTTGAAATTTTCCCGCATTTCGCGCAACCAGAAACTAGCACGAAAATAAAAGCATGCGAATATTTTTGCTTGCTATATGTTTCAGTAGTTGATGCTGCCTTGATTCAACAGAATTAAAAACATGCGAAACTCTTCTTCTTCACCTGGTCGAGCACGAAAAAGTATTCACACGAAAATATCCACTTTTACAGGACACTAGTATTTTGCTCTTAAACATTGCAAAACAGCATTGTTTGGTGTACGTCAATGAATATTGTAAAGCAAATGGTATTACACCAAATATTCCGTGTGCTATTGTACTCAAACCATCCCTGTATTGGGTAATTATTAGTTTTAAATCCATCTCAGAGTAACTTAATGTTATCATACTGTGTAATTTGGTCTCGGGTTGCTTTTTATTTTGTAATTATAGCTACCATTGTGAAATAGCTTTCGTTGTATTATGATTTGTACCAGTCAAATATGCAATTATTAACCTTTACCCTGGGTTCTTGATCTTTGAAACTAGAGGATAGTTTGTCACTTAAAGCTCAGGAAACTGCAATTTTCTTTTTCTGTTTCTTGTTTGAAAATATAGGCAAATTCTCTTGATTGATTTTGTCATCAAGGTAATTAAAAAGGCATTCATTTGAAAGTGGCTCTTTACACCCTGTCGATCCAAAGTGTACATTCACTACATGTATGTATACTATTAAAAGAATCAGGTGCTGTACGTACGTGTACATGAACGGTGCTGATGTGGTGGGTCTGACAATACTGGACACTACTACTTCACATAGGCAAAGGCAGTAGAAGGAGCTCTGTTGTGGTGGTGAATCGGGAACCGTCGTAAACACATGGGGTAGTGGCTTCTACCACACGTGTGTTGGACTGTTTCAGTCTTTTCAGGTCAGCGTGATTTTTGGCAATGCTCCGACGTCTTCTAGTGATATATAAAGATGTATTCATGCCTGATGAGAATACAGCTTACAGTATTTGAAAGGGAAATAAGTGGAAAGAGTGGGAGGGAGAGATAAAATGAAGAGAAGAATGATATAGAGTTATTTATGACATGAATGTGTATCTTCTTACAATTTTTAGGTTTTTAATATCAAGTGGAAAGCAAAACTATTCACAGCCCACAGTTTTGCCGTGAAACCGTCCTCATTCAGAAATTCTTGAATGCATTAAATCATACAAGCTTGTTTTTGTGATGATATAATTCCTATGAGATGTCGCAGTATCTGTTTTGCTATCTAATCTATATGACTCGAGTTTGAGTGAAGAATGCATGTCCGACAATCGCCCATCTTCTTTTTCAGAAATGTATACATGTTGTACACATATGTACGTATGTCTTAGCAGGGGAGTTTGCACATCTTTTTGTCCTTGTAGCTTGTAAAGTATATCGAATCTCACAAGTACTACGTTGCATTTGACTGTCAGTGTTCTTTATGTTCTTTTCTTTTACTGGATGTGGGTGTCATTACGAGTTGGGTGTTGTAAACTTTGAAAATGGCTTGGTGTCATAAATGAAATCAAGTACAGTGCACTCCTGTTATTGTGAACACGGTTATAATGAAATTTCAGTTACAACAAAGTAAAAATTCAGGCAGCATCATTATCCACTCTATGTATTTTTATTGTTTATTTGTTCAGTTATAACGAAATTTCAATATAACGAAAGAAAACTGCCGGTCCCGAGGACTTTGTTATGATGGGAGTCCACTGTATGCCTTCTTCATTCATGAAAAAAGCACAGCTGACAGACTTCTGCTTAATCTATATGAGGTGATGTAACTGAAATCAAAGTTTTTGCTCTGACTTTGCCAGATGCATCTTTGCCAGCTGTTTCTTTTGTGTATGTGACATAATGTTATGTTCTTATCATCACACAAAGACAGTAATGCTGTGAACGGACACAAATTCATGAAATCCAATAGTCATGTTTAATATGCGTCTGGTTTTTCCTACGCTATATTGGGAAAAAACTTCTGCACTTACATCACTGATGCTGATGCGTTTCACGTACAATATGTATGTGTGTGTACACTAGTCTGAGCTTCAGACTCCTTATATTACACATAAACAAACATGAAATGCAGTGTTTTTTTTTTTGGGGGGGGGGGGGGTGAAATGGGTCTTATGAAAAAAAAAAGGAAACCATGAAGGTGACAGGAAGCAAGATAAATTGGAATCTTGTCTACCTTTGGACAAAGTGTTTTACCCACCTTGTTCATCACGATCAAGGAGTGGACATGCAGTGCTATGTCATACCAGTGGCAGAGCCGTTTAAAAGAAAAGAGCTGTAGCTGGATGATCCAAATGACCCATCATGTGAACTGAGATCAGTATTTTCCACCGTGATTGCAATTAGACTTTTAAAGTCAAACTGAGAGAATTGAAAAAGAAAGAATTCCAAAGAGTCATTATACCTTCTTCGAGCATGCCAAGTATACAGAGAAGGAAACTGCTTTTGAAGCATTCCTGTACTTTGTTTATTTGTTTGTTTGTTTGTTTGCTTGGTTTTTTTTTTTTTTTTTGGTATGTGCATGTGTGTGTGTGTTTTGCTATGTACATGTAGTTATATTAATTTTGTTGAAATAGCTTGTAAACTTCCACGTAATGGTCGACTATGTATGCTCGTTTGTTGCCTTGGCCAACTCTTTCTGTACTTTGAGTGCCATTTGGCACAGAAAACCTCGTAAAGTTGTACGAGGGGCGACTGAAAAGTTTTGAGCCTAACATGAAAAGGATTATGAGATGAAGACCAAATTCGGTAGATGGAATCTCACACATATCTTAAACTTATCCACCAAATTTCTTAGTCGTAGCTGTTAGTATGCTCGATTTGTGGCTGATTCAAGTTTACACCAAAGTGCAATGCATTGATAATGATATGTATGTTGTCGTTTTCAATGCCTCAACCACAAAACGGGTTGAGATTCTCTACTGAATTATGTTTTAGATAATGTATGATTATGCTCAGCACCTCAAGTTTGGTTTTGTTCATCAAGATTTTGCTTTTGTTCAGGATCTTTTCCACTTTTGTTCCGTGAACCTTCTTTATTGTATAGATATTCAATCCTTTGTATATTGTTTCTTTTTTCATACGTGCTAAAATGTCATTTTGTTGTTGTTGTTGTCTCTGTATTATATCTTCTGAA
Source organism: Diadema setosum (assembly GCF_964275005.1). Taxonomy (NCBI): domain Eukaryota; kingdom Metazoa; phylum Echinodermata; class Echinoidea; order Diadematoida; family Diadematidae; genus Diadema; species Diadema setosum. The sequence goes on from NC_092706.1 coordinate 27,165,835, forward strand.
TGTATGCACTGGGACACTGGTTGTCAGTATTGTCGCTATGGTAACCATTGTAAATCATCACCACCATGTGGATAATAGATGGTGGGTGTGCGTGACAGGAAATAATATGTTATTAATTATAGCACGATTTGTTGGGCATGTTAATGGAGAATGCATACCACATTGTAGTTTCTTGTTGTTGTACAGTTTGTATCTTACCTAAGTGCCTGTAAATATATTGTGGGTATATACTGATTATGGTTGAAATATATTTGTATATGTGTGTCTGTGCAATGAGTGATTCAGTCACAGTGTGTGCTCTTAATTTTTTTTATGTTTAATGGTAGTGGTTTTGACTTGGAAAAAAGTAATTAACAAACAAAGAAACAAACAAAAAATATATCGAGACCTGATCTTGTGACACTCGACAGCAGTGCTGCAGGTGTTTAACAAAAGCGGGATTCTCATTTTGAAAATAAATTACACTTAAACGGTACCAGAATTATTCATTATCTGTTACATGTATCTGTGATACTGAAGAACAGAAGAATTAAGTAGCGCTGTCATCTGAGATTCAGGGCCAGACGTCACTTGATTTTTTTTATTTTTTAAAGAAAGAAGACAAACAATTTACAAGCACAATAAAAAAAAAAATCTGTTGAAAGTATAGTAATGAAGTTTAGAAGATTTGCTAATATAAACTAAACAGTTCTCAAACAATTAATATGATTGTGCAAAATAAGTGCTGGGGTGGTGATGTCATAACTTCACAGATTCCTATTGCTCATGTAGGCCTATATACAGTAACAAGAGCAACAAGAAATGACGAAAATTCTGTTCTCGTGCTGTATAAAAGTGAAAAAGGTAATTATTATACAGCCAGATGAATTTCAAAATAATGATCAGATATACTGGGTTTAAAGACTGGGACACGCTTAACTGGTCACAAATTATTCTTTAGATTACAGTAAAAGTTAAAGTACAAGTTGGGCTCACAATGTAAGGTACAGTAAAGTACTATATTTTTGAATCGTGGGATGTATGTGAAAACGAGAGATTTATAATGTGTGTACACGAATAGTAGCCATTCACTCGTGACCAATGTTCTTGTATTAAACACGATGTCTTTCCAGATATGAACACATTACAAAGGCAGCACGCCTGAATACATAAGCACACATTCCCCGCGACAGTATTGACAATGATTATTTACACAAGCAGAGATATATTTGTGGTTATAAAGAAAACACTGTCTGACTATGTCTGAAGGTTCCATGACGTTTGCTCCTGCGACAATCCCCCCCCCCTTCACGAAATATTGGCTTGCCAAGCCAAACATAAATCCTACCCGCAAGCATAACCCTAACCCTAATCCTAATCCTCGCATCGAAACTTAAAATCCTATCACAACCCTAACCCAAAATGTTCTTAGGAGAAAGTAAGACCGGAGTAATTGTTGCAGGAGCAATATTATGTCGTGTCACCGTGCCTGAAAGCTCGGCTTCATGTGTCAAGTGATGTTGGTGGTTTGATATTGGTAGGGGCAAGGTGGTATTATTTATCTTATATGGCATTATGGGCGATTGGTTGAATTGTTACCCTCTGCCATTATACTTTGTGCACGGTCATGACGGTCATGAAATATAGCCAGGGATTTGTGCACGGAGAATCAATATCTTTATCCACTGTATAGGTACTACATTAGTAGTACAAATTTCTCTTTGGTAAAAATTTAATTTTCCTTCAACTAGATTCACACCCTGATGACCCCAAGTCTGCTCTTGACAAACATTTTCAAGGAAAGTGAAAGTTGTTTCCGTTATAACTTTTTTTATCGGATGTTGTTGCTGTGCTTGAAACATAGAGCTTTCGACAACGCAAGTTTGCTATTCCGTCAAGACAGGGTCATGGGAAATAGCTGAAAAGAATTGAAGAAAGCTAAAGATATTCGCTCTGTGTCAGATGATGACGACAGGTTGGTGATTGCTTCGTCATTCACTTGCTGAAATCAGTTTGCTTTATCATAATTTCCAAGAAACACTGAAGAGAAGTATATACCATATTAACACAAGTATCTGAGAGAAGACACTTCTACGATGTGTCGACCAAAGGGGGCCCCATTTCATAAAAGATGTCAGGATGGCAACTCTTGCTGGAATGGCAACTTCCAATAGCAACAGCCAATCAGGAAGCTGGATTCTTGTGGTTGTCATGACAATTGCCATTCCAACAAGAGTTGCTGTCATATCAAATTTTTATGAAACGGGGCCGAGGTGTTCTTCTGTGTTCTGTTGTGGATATAGATTGATGTTTACATAATTGTTCTAGATATACATTAAAGCACATCGTCCCTTTGATACTCTGTTGTTTCACGACGCCTTCTGACGCTACATTCTTCAGTTGTCGCGTCTCTGTGAACGTGTCACGTCTTTGTGAACGTGTCACATTAGATACATGCGATATGGCTGCCATATCTGTCTTTCCGTCAGCGTTTAGATTTCGGCAGCATAAGCAGCGATAAGTTTTGTTTATTCAGTCATAGACATACTGCCATGAAGATACTGTTTTACGCTCCATCCATTTCACATGTGACCGTGGGTGATATTAGTTATTCCCGTCCCAGGGTTTGTTATTCCGGAAGACACAAAGTCAGCATATCTAGATGTTCGTTAATTAATCTGAAAATGAGATATAGGGTTCGTTATTTCGAGGGTTTATTTCATATCCAAAAATAAAATGAGGTTTGCTATTTCCGAGGTTTGTTAATCCGAAAATTAACAAAAACAACAACGACGACGACGACAAAACAAAACAAACCCCCCCCCCCCCAAAAAAAAAATAAATAAATAAATAAAGTGCGTACTAATGAACCTTCGATATGAGGAACCACTTTTTTTTTCGGATTAACAAACCTTCGGAATAACGAACCTTTTTATGTTTCAGGATTAATGAACCTCTAGAATAATGAGCCTCATTCTATTTTCGGAATAACTAACTTTTCGTATAATGACGAATCTTATTTCGTTTTCGGATGAAGGAACCTTCGGTATGGCGAGTCTTTTTTTAAAACACATTCAGAGTAACGAACCTTATTTCATTTTCGGAAATGAGAACCTTCGGAAATGGGAACCTTCGGAATAACAAACTTTAACCATGACCATATACTTACCCACAACATTCGGGATACGTTCACGGGGGAAAACCACCATCATCAAAGACTTTCTCCCGGTATTGTTCGCACTCAACGGGTGCAGAAATGCCCCGCTCTCCTCGAAGGTACAACTGTCTTCATGAGCAGTCAATGATGTCGGTTGTCGGGGTGATATCGGAGCATGGAGTACTCTCTCATCTCCCTGGTCGGAGTCTCTAGTTGGGTGTTGGCTTCGGGATGTGTTCGACATGCAAGGAGAAATGCTTTGAAAGACAAAGGCCGTATTTGCAGTAATTGCGGACAATGTGGACCTACAATGTACTTTGAATGCTCTGCACAAAAATTTGACTTCGGACATGATTCATGATATACAGACACAAACTGAGGTATAAATAGGCCTTTATCAGCATCTAGCCCTAGTTTACATACATTAAATTAGTAAATCAAACGCCAGATGGCGGAACGCATCAGTCGTGTAGATAGATAGCTAGATGATAGATAGATGATAGATTGATAGGTAGATAGATAGATAGATAGATAGATAGATGGATGGATAGATAGTTAATTGGATAGATAGGTAGATAGATAGATAGGTAGATAGATTGACAGATAGACAAAAATAATAGAGAAATAGATTGAGGAGGGGATATCAATTCGTCCATCGCTACTCGACCCAGCCATCTTCATGTTATCATTATAGAAAATTATACTGATCAGGACTTTGCTCTCGGCGAGATGTTTGCTAAGTTTCATGAACAAACAGACCAATAATATCAGCGAATGATGCGTGAGGGCCAAGGGTATGTTAATAAGCGATTTTGTTGTTCTTTTTTCTCTGTTTTCGCTGAGTCATTCTACAACATGATTATATGTATATAATATATATATATATATATATATATATATATATATATTTGCAAGAACCCAGTTCTAGTGACCCCGAATATTGTCTCTTGATTACATCGTGATGTTAGGTTCCAAATGACATCATATAATGATTATAATGGTCATTAGGACAGCGGGAGATCGCATGCATTAATCATCGTTTGGCATATCTGTGCTATTAGGGAGCTTTAGATTTTGACGCGCGGACGTTTGAGACGACGAGTGCGCTGGATGTTCTCCTCTCCCCTGCGTCGTGCTGAAAAGAAGCTTTAGATTGCGCTGGGACGCAACGTATAAAAAATAAAATCGCGCCCCCATAGAATTATGATCGGTGCATGAAGCAGGTCTCTACGTTGCAAACTGCGCGGACGTAAAAATAGGCCAGTACGCGTAGTGAAAAACTCAGGCGATCGACTTGACGCGCGCTTCTGCGCACGCTCAGAGCATGTTTTTTCCCTCTGAATGTCCGCGCGTCTAAAATCTAAAGCTCCCTATTATCAAGCGTGCAGTACCGCTATGTGTGTAATATCACGTGTGTTGGACGTCTCGTGAATCCCCGACACAATTGACCCGCTGGTAAGTGACGATAATTGGCAACCTATTTATCTACGGCAGGTCGACCAATAGACAGACAGACAGACAGACAGACAGACAGACAGACAGACAGACGGACGGACAGATAGGGTTAGATAGATAGATAGATAGATAGATAGATAGATATAGATAGATAGATAGATAGATAAATGAATAGATAGACAGCTAGCTAGATATAGATAGATAGATGGATAGTATAGATAGATAGATAGATAGATAGATACATAGATGGATAGATAGATGGATAGATAGATAGATAGATAAATGAATAAATAAATACAGAGTGATAGTCACAGGGTAGGGAGAGGGAGAGAGGGAGGGGAATGGAGGGGGAGGGAGATCGCTACCTGCTTGCATGCATACAATATTTTAGAAGGGCGCCACTGCAAAACACCGCGGCTTCATCCTAGTGTGCACACACCAGTACACTCGTTTTGTCTGTCTCTTCCGCCGAGTTGCACAGCGTTCCAGCGTACTGCCGTATCAAGCACATTACTAGTATATCGATATGTCGATCGCCGTAACAGGTGCTGTGTCATATTATGTAGCACTGCGGATTAGCTCCATTATAGTTTGTTATTCGCGGGGAAAGTATTTCATGTATCACATTCAAACGAGAAATGCTGCCTATCTGATCAACGTGTTGCAACCCCTCAGGCTGTAGCTAACTGCCAAATCCGTAAGTACGTTTTGACCATACTTTCAGGAGCTGCCGTCCTTTTAAATGTTTTAGAAGCCCGTTAGCACTTTTGTACAGTCACGCATCATCACAGTACCTCAGATTGCCACTGTCAGCGCATAAATGACCTTAAGAAATCGTTGCATTTATAGCATCGCTGCCGTTTAGGCTTATTTTAAGCTTTATGAGGCAATTTTTTGTTGAGTAATATAATAATGATAATAATAATAATAATTATAACAACAACAACAACAACAACAACAATAATAATAATAATAATAATGATACTACTACTACTACTACTACTACTACTACTACTACTACTACTACTACTACTACTAATAATAATAATAATGATAATAATAATAACATATTGAATGCAGCCAAAACATTACAAAGCTGTTGTTATGAACTTTCTATTGGTAAGGCGTCTGACAAACAGAAACCTATAATTATACAGGTATTGGTGCACTATTTATACAAGTAAAATCTTTACATTTTGTGTGTCAGTTTTCCAACCCTGAAAATTTGGAATCCTTTCATAAACAGATATAATTAAAGAGGTATATGTACGATGTACTTCAGACCGTTCCTCATCAGAATGTTTAAACTGGAAACTTCTTTATGATGATGATAGGGGAGTGGAACTTAATTCGGACCCCGAAAAAAAAATCATATACACTTGTAGTTATAAAAAGAGGAGCGTATTTTCAAGAGAGTTGGGATTACTTTTTCATTTTTTTTTTAATTTAACCCTGACGTGTATGGCAATAAGATTTCATTCACGTTGTTAGGTAATACTATTCCTCAACCATGCACAATTTTGTGACATTTGAAAAAAAAAATATATTGAACATTTTAAGCAGACATGCCATTTTGCAATGTTATGATCTTGCGGTTGGAAATTTTTTAGTTTTTGCAGATTTTGTGGCTAGTTTTGGTAGGTTAACTTCAAGTGGTCTGGATAGTTTATACGTGGACACTGAAATGATTATATTGCTCAAGAGTTTTATATATGTTTATTTTCAGCGAATCAACGCAAAACACACTATCCGTTATGTGAAATGCTTCCATTTTCTGTTTGCCGTTTCATTGGTCTCTATGCTAGATTCTAGGGAAAACACTCATTGTGATAATGACGACATAATAGATGAGCAAGGGTAGCGATTGCTATACTTTTATGAACACCAATTAATTTGTTGAGTACTCTTGTCATGATGACTCTTGTTGCCTCATGTAACGAGCTCACATTAATTGATAATTTAAGTATTTGAAATCAACCCGTCACACAATATACACACATGCACGCACGCACACATACTTTAATCTATGTAAAATCATATATATATATATATATATATATATATATATATATATATATTGAATATATCTTATATCTTATATACGCGTATATTCGAGTGTATATGTGTACGTGTACATACACAATGCATGAACACTCGGCCCCACAGCATGCTCGCAGTTAATAATAGAAGTTATTTACCCAGCGCTGATCAAAATTGATTCTCTGTGCGAGGTCATACCCCGTCGAACTAGACCTAGTTCTTCTTTTTCAGACTGATATTGACATTACATGCTACTGGGATATAAGAATGGGGAAAACAGAGTCCTCAAATAACCGTGGCGTTGTTGTTCAGATCCAGAGAGCGTGTGGTGCTTGACGGTGCTTTATGTACCTACAGCATTCGTCAAGAGAAGAGATCGCTGCAGTTGCTCTGCAGGCTTTTTGAAGGTCATCATCAATGGCATGAAAACGTGTCGACAGAGAATATCGAACAAAAGAAACAAGATTCATTCAAGACTCACCCCAGGGAGGGGGCAAATATGAATTCTATAATTAAATCCGTCTCTTTCTTATCGTATGCTGTAATGATGCACATAGGCCAACATAGATACATAATCATGTATACGCGCCTACGAAATAATGCTATATATATATATATATATATATATATATATATATATATATATATATATATGTATTTATGTTTGTATAAATTATGATAGTTAAGATAGCACTCATATACATTTACCGTCATTGAATTGCTCTGAATTCAGCCATGCTATAGTACTTATTGATTTGCCGTTTTTCCTGTCATTTATTATCTGCACAGAGCAATATAAAACGCTTGGTCGTTTGTAATAATTATGGCGATATCATTTATGTAGATCTCTGTATTCCACTGGACAAATTTAAAGATCTCTTCATATTTCCGTCTCTCATGGCAACGGCAAAGTAGTTTGCCTGTGGCTGACGAACAACCATCACACTTAGCAGGGTACGTGACTATCATGGTAACCAGTGAATTTTCTACTTTTTCATTCCCTGTCGTTGCAGATTTGCCTCTAATGTCGAACGCGAGCTTCAACATATTGCTACCAAGGCTAAACGGCGCCTTTTGAGGTGAGCACACATCCGCCCTTCTCTATCCTGCGAGACCCAGTGTCGATGAAGTGCTTGGCTGGCAACTCCGCCGTAAGAGACGAATTAACCCCTCCTGTGCCGACGAGTCAAATGTGAATAAACTTCACTTACGTACCTATGGACAGGAAATAATCGTGGCACACAGGAGGTTAACGGAAGGCGTCAGCTCGATGAAACATTGATTCGGAACACGGGGTAGCGGGCGAATCTATGTAATAACAATTGTGATAGGGATGAAACAGCCAACATGTTGACTGCCAGCGTGTGACATTTCAAAGACACCACAAGCGCCGTTATGTAAAGCTGATGTTTGATATTATATTAAGTCGAGAATTTCCATTGAAGTGAAAATGGATGACACTGATGAAAGTCAAATGGACGTATGTACCTCATCACAGCCGGACGCCGTTTCAGCTACATTAAAATTTCCGTCATTTACGTAAGTACACATTCGACTTACTGGAGAGTATTATCGAACCTAAATAGGAATTTTTAAATGCTGGCATAAAAGTTTCCACCGGAAAGGGGAGAACGCCAGGAAAGAACACTTTTATAATAATTATTTCATTTCAAAATTACATTTGTATTTCAAAATCACAGTGAATGAATTCTTGGGGTCATATTCCACGAGATCGACACCCACGAGTCATACGGCCCACGAGTTCGACATTTAAAAAAGAGCCATGAGTCATACAGCCCATGAGCTCGACACTAGGCAAATATCAAAGCCCATGTGTCCGACACCAGACAAAAAAGGCCTACGAATTCATTACTATTAAAGCAAAAACAAAACAAAACAAAACAAAAAAATAGCCAACGAGTTCGACACTACGTATTGCACCCACGGGTTCGACATTACATCGCGGGGCTTATTACTTTGTTATTCCTGTTCATAATCAATGTACAAATGAGGAAAATAGTTTGGTATATTTATGTAATCATGAACCCTGGAATTTTGTGTTGGTTGTGTTGATTATCTGTGTTGATAGAGAACAAAGAGTAGAAAATCACAGCCGGACCGACATTGAGCCAGACAGCTCGGCCCAGCATGGCCAGTCATGTTCCCCAACCATGGAAGCAGAGACCACAACCAAGAAAAGAGCTAGGAAGAAGAAAGACGGCGACAAGGGAGATGACCCCGTCTACTCGGGTAAGTCTTGTTCACTTCGACAGAAGTCACGTGGTTGCCTGTGAACCAGACACGCCTTAAAGGAATGGTACAGTATTGGTGGAGATGAGAATTGGGCTTTTAACTTTTTGTGAGATACCAAGAAAACAAGTATAAAATAGTACAGAGCATACCATTTTAAGATGAATTCAAAGTTTATTTGATGAAATTCAGGTTTGGAATGACTGAAACATCCAAAAACAAAGTAAAACAAAGCGATTGTAATTAAGTGTGGGTCCCACACTCATTAGGATCGCTCTGTTTTGGATATCTCAGCCATTTCAAAACCAATTTTCATCAAATGTTGAATTCCTCATGGAATTACATGCTCTTCCATATTTCATGAAAGGTTCCTCATTATCTCAGTAAAAAATGTTAGAAACATGAAATTAGGTCTGAACCAAAACTATATGATCCTTTTAACAATAGTAGTCTAAACACAGTCCTCGGTTAATAAACTCAAGTATAGTGACCATACATCTTAACCCATGGGATACCCTAACAAACGTTTGATATATCACTTGAGCCAAAGCTTGACAGTGTCCTCGTCTGAGCTTACAGAATGCTTTGGACATATCTTATGATCCTTTCTATCATCTCACAGACGGCACCTGTTGAATCAATTGCCTTGATCCTGATATTGTCTCAATATTTGATATCGGTTATACTATATAGAATAAGCCAGTTCGAAGATCCACTTTGCGCATGAGCAGAATAAAGGTCATTCGTACAGGCAAGCACGTTGGTTTTTAAATTCAGTGGGATAAGCATCTGTGATGTAATGATTATTCATGTAATCCTTATAAATGCTGCTTGCCAGCACATCCACCTGACAGCAAACTTGGTACTTGGCAATATCAATGGAAAGAGATGCAAAATAATGAAATGGACCCTTTCCCAAGTGTTAATTGACGAATCATTCTGGTCATCTGGTCTACTCTACTCAAGTTCATTCTTTGTTTGAACAAGATTGATGAATCCCATAGATTTTTTCGTTAAGCTGTATTTCATGTTGCTCTGAAAACAAGTGAAGTGTCCTAACCGACTCAGAGAGAGAGAAAAAAAGTCATTCGTACCAATGTGCCCATGAGCTAACGTACTCCAATTGGCTCATAATATACACTATAGATCTCTTTGCTGCACCTTAAGCACATACGCCGAATCCCCGACATTATAGTGAGGTCACAGAGCAAAAATAATTTAGCTTCAACCGACTTTGGCGAAAAACTGTTACCACGAGATAGTTGTGTCGTCACATGCCATGACTGCATTTTGCTTCAACTTACACAGACCTTGATATATATGAATATGGCAAATAATGCGGCGACGAAAATCTGAGAATACTTCGGGTTTTTTTTTTTTTTTTTTTTTTTTTTTAATCAAGAGGCAATTTTTGCATTGATCCATCGTAGAAGAGTGAGCTTCCCATGTTGGCGAAGCAAACTACGAAATCTGGTGAATTAATGAAAAGTATCAGCAAAATTCCTGTCTCTCGCAGATGTGATTATTGCATACGGGGGAAAAAATTCGATGGTGATTTGTATTTGACGAATAAATAATCAAGGCGTGGCATAGCTCGATTGCATAGTAGCAACGGTAATGGTTTGTGGAGGAGTTTTGAGTCGTCTGCTTTTAATACTTGAACTATTTTGAGCAAAGTGACCACCGGAACAGCACCGAAAGAATTATTATCTTAAAGGAGACCTCCAAAGGATTTTTCCAGACTTTTACATTTTGAACAACTATAAATTGGTTACAGATTGGGTACAGAGTTTCAGGATTTATGGTGACTGAGATGAGGAGTAGGAATGTTTTAAAGATTTAAAACATATCACAATGAACAAGGATGATGGTATGGAAGCCTCACCATAAGAATGCATGAGTGGGGGTTCAAGGAAGCAGAAGAAAAGGAGAAAGCATGCACGGATCACACACAGGTAAACTTGTAGTGGAATTACATTGCTACATTTCTGAAATATGTGAGGCTCCTATGTCATCATACTTGATTTTTTATTTTTTTTTTTTTTTGGGGGGGGGGGTTAGAGTATGGGTTTCGTAGCATGGAGCTGTCAATTTTATGTACTACATGATGTGAAATTATGAAAATTATCTGGACTTCCCAGTTAATGGAACTGCTAAATGATTTACATTTTTTTACAAACACAAACAGATATCATTCGCTGTCAGATATGCGGAGACAAGGCATCGGGCATGCATTACGGCGTGTATTCGTGTGAAGGTTGCAAGGTACGTGCTTGAAAGAAAATGCTCTGAATTGAATGAAACAAGTCATTCCGATTACAGTTTTATTTCGATGAATACGTAATCATATATTTTTGTGACGACCTGCATGTTAGTGACATAGAAATGGGTCTGTAGGCCCTATGCGAGATGGTAGACAAAGAACAAAAAGAGACACATAGTATTGAATAAAAATAGCCTTCATGATGAGGGCTGTGAAGAAAAAAAAAACGATTTTCCGTCGTCGCCCAGGATAGTTCAAAAGCTTAGAATACTGCTGCCGAGCACGAGGTTGTTTGAGAAGGAAACAGACTACTTGAAAAGAAAATCTAGTCAAAACAATTCAACAAACACCATTTTTCTTTTCACTGTACGTTGCCATAGCTGGGCCATTTTGTTCTTTTCAGAAGGCCTATCGTGTTGATTTATACTTTGTCATATTCATTTTCCTAAACATTTGCTCTCAAACAAGATTAGCAAGTGATACAAATGCATGGATCACCTGTTTCTATATGATGCACAATCTATGATGAGTTTAATCTTCTCCGAGGAATGCAATCTTCATAATGAGGGCAACGGAGACAAAAAAAAAAGTTTATCCGTCGGTATGGAGGACGGTTAAGCTCATTAAGCGCAAGTCAGTGAACACGGAAAACATTGCGTGATAACAAAAATGTACAGAGATGTAAAGACATTCAACATTTCTTTCCAGCTTGACCTGAATAACACGACTCTCTTTTGCAGTGGAAACTGTAAATACTCTGGCGGAGAACTTAAATATGCCATGATTCAAAGAGCAAACAATACACTGTGACGAGAGTTTGTTGGACTTCAATCTGGGCTAGATAATTGACCTGCGATCCCTCCACGACGACCCGTAGATTCGAACGGCAAGGTGTGTCGGGGGTACAGCTCCCTTCACTGTATTAAACCTAGGAAACCCGCACAGCGCTTCCTGTTAAAGGACACATGCACAAAAGTAACAGTATGCAATATTATTTTTGCAATAGCTTTTGATAATCTTCTTTAGATTGTTTGGATACGCCTACAAAAAAAACAAACAAAAACAAAACAAAACAAAGCAATATCAACAACAGCAAACAAACAGAACTTCCAAACCTAGATTCTGTCGATGACGTCATCTATCGATCACCGCTAAATTACCAATATTATAATTAACAAAAGACACATCCCTATACTCTCGAGACGGAGCAGAACTTCATGTTTTCACACATCGTCATTTGTTAACCATGCTGTCAATATGGAAATATGAAAGTTATGTTCAGTTTATGGAAGGTGCATTCCGTTGTCAGTTAATCAAATTAGTACTTACAGCAGTATCACGCTATTAAAAGTTAACACAAGGTAAAATGCTTTTGCATTGCATAGGCTCTTTAACTTTATAACCAAGTGGTTCGTATGCCTTCCCACATGCTCTTGTACCTCTAAGCTGTTTCAGAAGGTTAAATCACTTCCGCGAATATATCAACATCAAATTTAGATGCATTCAAGACAAGAATAATATTATTCCCTTAAAGGAAAAGAGCATGGCAATTCCTACCTGGACGTTGGCACCACAATCACATCCACAGTCACAGAGACTTAATTCATTTCCTTGCATCAGAATGACACAGTCTACAACTTGGTCAAATGTGCTGTAATGATCGAAGTATAGATGTTATTTGTATTCTCATTATTGTAATCTTTCGTAATTTCACTGACACACTTTTCTTTACTGTATGTATAGGCAATTAAAGTTTGCATAAGTTTCAGAGACGTTTACACTCTTGGACCAGGTAGCAAATGATATAACCTTCCATGATCTTCGTTTGTGATTAAGACACCAGGTAACAAGATTGACAAGTAACAGATAACTGTGGTAATGATTAACAAGCAACAAGACGAATCATACTCAAACAGCGTGCAACTGAGAAATTAATATTTAAATGTCACCCGTTTCTCTTCGTGACTCCGATATCCCTGTAGAGTTTAAACAGCTTGTATAATCTGTTATGCAGGGGGTTAGTGTTTAGTAGAGCTATGCAGGTAGAATTCTATACAGTATTACACCAAACGAACTCACAGTTTCTTTGAAATTTCCCAGTATGTGCCAAGCGTGAGATTGATTTTAATATTAATTGGTCTGAGGGACTTCAGAATATACGTACATTATGGCCCTGGAAGGAAAACATTGCCGTCATTCTTCTCTATGATTGAGGTCAGTCAACATTATGATGATAGTAACCTTTCATCTTTGCGCATGCCGTCGACAAAACGGGAAAAATAAAACTGATTGCCATCTGGGTTAGTAATAGTCTTTTTTTAATTATAATTTTCAGGCATCATATGATGTTCATCATTTGATTTTAATATGATGATAATGGTATAATGATGATGATGATGATGACACTACTGCTACTACTACTACTACTAATAATAATAACAATAATAATGATAATAATAATAAATATAACATTGCTAAATCTAAGTTTATGATTTTCAGTAATTCAATAGAAATATTGCCTGGGGACATATTCATCGATGATATTCCTCTTGAGCAAGTCAACAGTATAAAATTTCTTGGTATATGTTGATAATAACCTTACATCGTGGAGAGATCATGTCAATGTTCTCTGTAAAACAATTTCACGAAGTATAGGTATAATTAATAGACTGAAATTTTTTTTTATCACCTTCAACATTAACTATGCTTTACTCCAATTTTATTTTACTGTACTTGAATTATGGAATTTAAGTGTGGGGCATGTGTGATGTATTTTCTGTTCAATTGGCTTTTAACCTAACATCAAACAGTGCTGTACAGTGACGAACTGTTCGCTAAACATTATCATGTCATGGGTGCTGTTCGTTATTCCGAAGGTTCGTTATTCCGAAACACACAAATTCCCTATACCTAGAGGTTTGTTAATCCGAAAATGAAAAAGGGTTCGTTAATCCGAACATTTGTGGCGTTATATTCCGAAGGGTCGTTAATCCGAAAGTGAAATAGGGTTCGCTATTCCGAAGGCTCGTTTATCCGAAAATGAAATAGGGTTCGTTATTCCGAAGGTCCGTTAATCCGAAAATAAAATACAGTGTGTAGGGTTCGTTATTTCAGGGAGGTGGTCTCTTCCCACCTCCCTGGTTATTTCGAAGGTTCGTTGATCCGAAATGAAATACGGTCCGTAACGAACCTTCCGAGTAACGAGCTTTGTTTCATTTTCGGATTAAAGAACCTTCGGAATAACGAACCTTATTTCATTTTCGGATTAATGAACCTTCGGAATAGCAAACCTTATCACATTTTCGGATTAACGAACCTTCGGAATAACGAATCTTAGGAATAACGAACCTTCGGACCAAAGAACCATCGGACCAAAGAACCTTCGGAATAACGAACCTTCGGAATAAGGAACTGTAACCCATGTCATATCAATCTACGATTCAGAGAGACAACCCCACATTAGCTATAAAACGAGAATAACACGGATATCTACGTACACACAAGACACATTTATAATAGATATGTTCTTAGATGAACTCATTCCGTTCTTATCAGTTTAGCACATGGCGTCCATGACATACAAATTGCTGATAACAGTCACACGCAGGCAATAACATCTATTAGTTAATATATAAAAGAAGATGACTGATAAGCAAGTATTCCGTGCCTAATGGAGATGGCTGCACAACCCGACAACAGATAATTAGGGTGATATTATAATAAATAGCAAGCCACATTATATACATTTACATCTCTACTAATATCTACAGTTTAAAAATTAGGTAGTGTGTATAATAATCATAGCACTGGAACTTCATACTACTACTTTGTGTAATAGGAATGACAACTGTGCGCAAGCATTGTACGGAGAGATTATGTTTAAGAATGTAAAGACAAACATGAAAAAACATAGTATACTTTGCTGTGATCGGAATGCACGCGAATAGATGGTGGAATAACGGGTGTGAGAATGCATTCTGTTGCAATGTGCGTAAATGTGTGTAAACTGATCCCAGTTGGCGTTTTATTGATTTTCCTTTCAATAGCAGACACTAGGAATGTTTACTACGAAATGAAAGCATGACAGTGAAAATGAATCGATGAATATGCTCGTAGTCTCATAATAGTACGGTTAAACGTTTACCAATCAGCCATACGTTTATTGGTTAGACATGTTGTACATCCTAGCGGATAGCTCACTGAGCGGCGAGTGTTGGCGAACGTAACGAATATTTAGAAAATTTTAGGTTTTATCAAGGTTCATTGAAGAAGAATATCAGTTGTAAACTCAATTTGAAAAATCCCGGTGCTTAAATACACACCCTAACGTCTCCTAACGGAGTAATTAGACTTTGACCTAAGTAGGAGTGAGAAATGCACAATAAAAATATTTCTCATATTTGTGGACAGCATAAATGCATTTATACTGAACATGCTGAGTCAAGATCACTGGAACGTTATCTGAAAGCTGCCTTCCGAATACTTAAGCTTTTGTAATGTCTTCGATTTGCCACACTTCTGGCCGTCATATCATTGCATATAATCATTTTAACATGTGGTCGTGATTGCCATTATCACCGATGTTTCATTACACATTGTCTTTTCAGACCTGTGCTAGATTCGATATTATGGACTGAAATGAACTTAAGAACTAAGAGCGAGTTTTAATTCTTTGCAGGGGCGAATATCGTGAAGACTAATACAAACATTTTACTTAAACTCAGTCAATACCAATGATTAATTTGCTTGGTTGTTGTAGTTTTTGTGTGTGTGTATGTCTGTGTTATCAATACAGGGATTTTTCCGGAGAACACAGCGCCTGAAGATTGAGTACAAGCCTTGCCCATACTGGGGCCAAGATGACGGCTGTATTATCAACATCGAGTCCCGGAACAAGTGCCAGTACTGCCGATACCACAAGTGCCTTGCTTTGGGGATGTCCTCAGGAGGTCTGATCCGCTTTTGAATAGACACCTCGCCCTAATTCTTCTCAGTGCATAGAGGATTTTCCCTCATCACTGATGAATATATAGTTCTGTTGGGCTCCAATCCTTAATTTGAAGGTTGGGTGGGAATTCCAACAGGTAAATCAAAATATAGAAAATATACTGGCAGAGGTAATTAAAAATCACTGTGAGATAATTTTTTCTAACTTACAACGGAAATAAGCTTAAAAACACTTAAGTGTTCAAAGAACGGACGTACACTGTATTTGTCCCTTTAAACAAAGAAGTTTGGTCTGATAGTCAAACTAGTGCTTGCCCTTTGAGTTCTACAGAAAGGTCAGTGTAACGACCTGTATTTATTTCAAGAACTTCAATTACACCTTGTGGTTAACATTACAAATTTCTACAAAACAGATTTCAGGACGACATCATCAATTTCATTCATCATTGTTGTCGTTGTTGATGAAAGAATGCCAAATTTCCATTAACGCAATGGAAAATCTGCTTATGGAGAGAATATCATTTACAACTGGCATACATACGGCATAAACTTTCAATGCTCACGTTTCACCCGGTTACAGCTCGTTATTCCGAAGGTTCGATATTCCGAAGGCTCTTCAGTCCGAAAATTCGTTATTCCGAAGGTTCGTTTTTCTGAATTTCATTTTCGGATGAACAAATTTTCGGAATAACGAACCTTCGGAATAACGCCACAAATGTTCGGATTAACGAAACCTTTTTCATTTTCGGATTAATGAACCTCTAGGTATAGGGAATTTGCGTGTTTCGGATTAACGAACCTTCGGAATAACGAACAGCACCCGTTTCACCCTACCGTATATGAGTGTCTTTTACACTGTAATGATCACCAATTTCGTCGTTACATGGGTATTGCCTGAACAGAATTTGAAAAAATAATGAAGTAATGAAAAAAAAAATAAACAAGGATCATAGCCATATCTATAACTTAATGTTGTACACAAAAGACAATTAAATCTTCTTAGTTTCTCTGTTTTAATTTGATTCAAGTTTGAGAATTATTTTGTTTAATCTATTGCAGCACCGACTTTAAAATGTTTACTAGTCCAGAAATAGGACAGCTTTTCATAGCTCATATGCTCATGAGGTCTACTATACAGCCTAAGTTGTTATTTTTATTTCTGTAAACAATTTATAACCAAAGAAAAAATTCTGATGGAATTACTTTAAAGAGATATTTTAATAATACTTCTATAGGGCTTTTTATACTTGTGTTTCTTAACCCCGGACTTTCTCTGACCCAGGACTATCGTTAGTCCCGTACCAATTTTTCAGCTTTTTACACTGGCTAACTAGTCCCGTACTATCTCTTGTCCGGGGCTAAGGACAAAACTGACCTTTTTACACTCGTATTTCTTAGCCCCGGACTTTCCAAACCACATGAATATTCATGATTACGCTGTGCACTGTACGCGTACACGCACGCACCGGCAGCACTTGATTACCTCGTTTCTGATTGGTCAGTGGGGGTCGGACTTCGTCTCCGTCGCTTAGCCCCGGATTATTTTTTCGTTCTGTTTACACTCACTTGCTTGGCACCGCAATTGCGGTGCTAACCCTGCTATTTTGCAGGGCCAGATAGTACCGGACTATCGGTGGGGCTAGCCCACTTTGGCAAAAACGAGTGTAAACAGAAAGTGGGCTAAGGATAGTCCCGTACCAACGGTGGGGCTAAGGCCCCCCCTTAGCCCCACCGTTGGTACGGGACTAAGCAAAAATTTACAAGTGTAAAAAACCCTTATTTGTGTGAGACGTTTCACAAGAGAGAAAATGATATCTGTGGTATATTAGAGCAAGTGTCTTCTTTTCCTTTTCTCGGACGGCAAACAGCTGTCCGAATGGGGCGAGTTCCCAAGGTCGAGGTGCAAAAACTCAAGGACGAGCTGGATCAGAAGGAACACATCCCCGACGAGTCGGAGGAGGACCGACAACATCGTCTCTTCGTTGATCGCCTGGCTGACGAGTTCAACAATCTCGTCCTCGTGTCACAGAAGGCCGACCGTGACAAGTTCTGGCAGCGGTGCACAAGAGTGAGTTGTACGATCTCAACCTGGGTCTATAGGGCAATTACCCCCTGGACAATTACCCCGGAACCTCCCCATGATCATAAACCCTTATCCTTTGCTTAACCTAATCCTAACCATAACCAAAACTATAATCCTAAAACCTAACCCTAACCACGGCCTAATCTTTACTCTAACTTTGTTACTAACAAGTAGGCCTACTTAGTCGGGGGTTAATTGCCCTGATACGTCTCAACCCGTCCCTTGACATCAACTTGCGATCCTGTGAATTTCCATTCCATGGTAGCTGTTTGTTTGTTGTTATTTCCGTCAATCACCAGATTCGAATACAAGTGATCTAAGATATTTTGCATCGATAGAACACAGACAATTTATAGCGGCCAATATAGCCCATCATTAGAATTTTAATGATACTGCTTGTTTTATCATACTTGTGGTCTTCCTGTGGTCTTCCATGAGACCACATGACTTCAGCTGATGTGAATACATCACATTCGCACAGCATACTCTGGAAGTGTTTTTTTTTTTTTTTTTTCAAAGCAATCATAATTATGAAATGGTTCAATTTGTCATTTCTCTGCATTCATTTTACAAGCTCAATGCCACCCCCCAGAAAAAAAAATCTTGCCTTCCTAATGTTTTCAATAGTAGAAGGAGAAGGAGATGGAATAGTTAAGCGTAGCAATATCCTCATATTATTGGGATGCACCTTGAAATAATTGATTGATTGATGTCATGATAATCAAGGGCACTAGCTGACGATAGCAAGACAGCTTTTTATTTATCAATATGATTCAACCTCTTGTTCTCGCCCTAGAATCAATCCGGGAACTATTCCGCATACCGCTATTAACTCATAGTCGAAAAGAGGGGTTACTCTGTTTAGCTCTTGTTTTAGATTAGTACTGATTACCAGGGTCGTGCTTATAATTTGTATGGGAGGTGGTCGGTGGTACTGCGGTTCGTTATTCCGGAAGACAATAATAATAACCTAGATGTTCGTTAATCGAAAAATTAAATATAATTCGTTAATTTGAACATTTGTGGCGTTATTCCGACGGTTCTTTGTTCCGAAAATAAAAACAAGGTGCGAACTAACAAGCTGTCCGAAGTACAACCTTTATCCCGCTTCCGGATCAACGAACCTTGCATATAACGGACCATTTCCCCCATTTTCGAATTAACAGGGAATTAACAGGGAAATAACAGGGAGGTAAGCTTCCCTTGAATAACCAATCGTCCGAATAACAAACCTTTAGAATAAGAAACGTTCGGAATGATGACCCTCAGTAATAACGAACTATAACCATTTGTACTAATGGTCCAATGATATCCCCGACAACCTACAACTGGGTTTTAAAATTTTGATTTCTGTATCAGCCATTCAAAGGTTACATGCCTGAGGGAACTTTTATGGTGAACGGGATGCAGCTGGATCTGGCAGCTCCGCCCCGCGAGATCACCAACCGGGCGGAGATGGCCCATCAGTGCTTCACCAACATGGAGATCACCATCGAGAAGTTCGCCACTTTCGCAAAGCAGCGGGATGTGTTCCGCCAGCTGCGTTCAGCCGACCAGCTGACGCTGTTCAAGGGGGCCGCTCTGGAAGTGTGTGCAGCGCTGTGCTCTGGACGTTACTACCACGGGGTTTTCAGGTACGACTCCGTTTACCATTCCAAATTCTTCTAAATTCTGAACACTCAGATCGAAAGGCCGGGACTTTATATACACTTCTTCGATATTTTATATGCTTAACGTTCACTCAAAATCCCTTTTATTAATAAATGTCAATCATGCTTCACTTCAACTTCGACTACAGTACCACACGGTACAAACAACAAACAAACAACGATAAACAAAAACACAAAACCATCCACGACTAAGCCGAGTGATCTAATATCGCATATATTATATTACTGTGGTACATATTGTCGCTATTGCCTGTTTAATCCTCGTAATCAGTCGAAGGACGTCTATACGATCATACATACCCCGAGAATATGTATTTTAGGGTCATGATTTACAAACAATATCAACACTTAAAAATAAAACATTATTTCAAGAATAGAACCTTAACATTCCACTCAGATCTACTCATAGAAGAATGCCTTTACTTTCGCTTTTTTTCTCGGATATCTTCAACATTTCAGATTTCCAGAAATCAACACGTACATGAGGCGTGACGTGGCAGAGAATTCGCCATTCGGTGACCTGACCACGTACAAGGCCGAATTCATGTTCTACGAGATCTTTAACGACCTCCGGATGACTGAACGTGAAATTGCAATTTACTGCACATTCCTACTCTACTCAGCAGGTGGGTAAAGACTAATGGGGCATAAAGATGAAAACTATATAAAACAGCTGGGACCTCGATTGTTGCCTATTAAAGAAATTTGCATTTTTAACAGCTTGGCGCTTAGACATTTAGATATGGAAGATAAAAACTCCTGGACTTTATTTTTTCTTGAAAACTTTTTATAATAGTATGATTAACAATGTCACCTCTTCTTTATGTACCTTTCTTTCTCTTTTGATTTTGCTCGATAAAAGTCGCCTTGGAAATGAAGATGTTTCCAGGAAAACGAGCACTATAATTGCGATACTGCCATGGCTATCTAACGGTCATAATAGGCTACATGATCATTATGTCGTCAAAAAATCGTTTAACTCTGTTTGAAATACAGTCAAACCTGCCTTCACGGTCACCTGTCTATAGCTATTATAGCGGCCACCTGCCGTATACGACTACTAGAAACAGTCCTTCTCCGCAGGAAACGCCATGCTGACGGCCCTGTCTATAGCAACCACCTGTCTATACCGGCCACGATTTTTTCGTCTACGTTGGGTGGCCGCAACAGACAAGTTTGAATTTAGATCGTCGATTTTTGTTTGTTTTAATTGTTTTCTTTTTTACTTTTCTCAGACCGCGAAGGTCTGATAGAGAAAGAGACTGTTGAGAGACATCAGGAGAAATTGGCCAACCTCCTCTACAGGGAGCTGCGGCGTAACCACCCCGAGCGACACAACCTCTTCTCCAAAGTCATGGACGTTACCGTCCACCTGCGCAGCCTCGTCCCGGACCACGTAGAGCGACTGAAGCACATCAAGATGTGTTGCCACGGTCACCTCCCGGCGGACATCAGCCCGCTGTTAGGAGAGGTCTACGGCAGACCAATTCTGCTCCCGGATGACGACCAAGAAAGAGCGTGATGCAAAGAGAAAGATACAGATATTGAGAGTGAATGAGAAAGATAGAGAGATCGAGAGAAGGGGAGAGAGAGAGGGAGATA
>NC_092706.1:27489780-27604780 GCF_964275005.1 Diadema setosum
TTTTTTTTTCTTTCGGAAAGTAAGGAAACAAACCCATTTGAAAGACCTATCACATCTTTGCAATCGTATTGTCTATATCGTATCATTTATCCTCATTATCATAAATCAATGTATAACTTTGTTTTAAGCTTCTGGAACATTAATCAATATTCATGGATTTGATATTGATAGCACTTTTCTGTCTTCAAACGACAGAATTGCAGGCATTATCACAAATTGAATAAAAAAAATGCAGCTTTAAAGATCACCGTGACTGAGAACCATGACAGAGGACAGAGAAAACGCATAACATGTGAATGGTCCTCGGTATAGTCAAACAGTAGAGTCACTTCCCATATCTCGCTTTTGAGGGTGGGATGCAACGTCTCCAGCCCAGCAGGATTATAGAAGCATCATTAACCTTATACTCCGGTTTCTTTTCTTGTTTTGTTTTTTTCGAATGGCAGTATGTACGGAGATGTCCACAGAGAATCCGTGTTATTTAAAGTACCGTGACGACTTCACCGCATCACTGCAACATCCTGGTGTCCTGTGCTTCAACAAGAGAAGTCTTTTTTCCTTTATCATTATTATCTTTCCGCTACTCGTCCTGAAATGATCTTCACTTTGTGATAAATTAGACCCTTTCACAATAATGATAATGATAATATGTTTTGAGTGGATTGTAGATCTGTGATAAGATAGAAAGGATCCACAGCTGGAGTCCTCTCGTTAATGTTCATCCTTAGACAAGATTGTTTTACTTCCGACACCTGTGTAGAAAAATGAAATACACCTGCCAAACCTGTCTGGATAGAAAAGGACGAAGCGCACTAAATCTGTGTTTTGTTCGATGTTTATTTTTCTCGAGTTCTCGTCCACTTGGCCCATATAAAAAATGCATAAAATCAACTTTATGATAATGAACCTATATACGTCTGCTTATCCGAATGATACAAATACATAAACCAAATATAAAATACGTGCATGTTTATATTGTACAGTTATGTTAAAATAAAAAACGAGAATGGATGAAGAACAGCTAGAGGAAACGTGAATGAAGTGTCAAAATAAATTTGTAAGATAGTTTGATGCGTACAATGATGTGAATTCATTTTGTATTTAGGACAAAATGATAACAGTTCAAAAGGGAAACAGGCAATTAGTTATGAGAAGAGAAACATTGGAAATGGAAGGGTCGAAGAAGAAGAAAAAATATCAAGTCTTTTTTTTATTTTCTTTAATAAGTTCAAGAAATCATGGAATATAATAAGGGACATGAAGATATTTAATGATATCGTAAGAATTATAAGAATTATACATGACAACATGATCGTCTTTAATATCATAGGGTAGCTCCTCATTGCAAAGCGCTGTTCTACCAGAGGGCCCTGCCATTATCATATAATTATTATCCTAGCGTTGCAAGGCACCCATTCAAAAACCATAGTTGAGAGAACCATCTTGGGTAAAAACCTCTTCTTTAAAGGACAAGTTCACCTTCATAAACATAAGGATTGAGAGAATGTAGCAATATTAGTAGAATACATCATTGAAAGTATGAGGAAAATCGGACAATCCGTTCAAAAGTTATGAATTTTTGAAGTTTTGTGCAGTAACGCTGGATGAGAAGACTACTGCAGAGTGTGAATAACTTAGATGTCACATGCGTACAACAATATAAGGAATATATAAAGAGAATTTCACAAAATTTCATCTTTTGAAAAAAGTACACATTCCCCCGACTCGTTACCGACAAATGTCATGGGTAATATTATTCCCCCTGCCTTTAGAAAGAGGCAAGTCAAGTGCTCTTTTATTATGCGAAAAAAGTGAAAATATGTTGAATTTCTTTACATTTTCTTTATACGGTTGTACGCATATGACTCACAAGCTGTAGTAGTCTCCTCATCCAGCGGTTCCAACACAAAAATTTTTACAATTCATAACTTTTGCATCGATTGTCCAATTTTCCTCAAACTTTCACTGATGTGTTCTACTAATATTGTTGCATTCTCTCAATCCTTATGTTTATGAAGGTGAACTTGTCCTTTAAGGACGAACATTCCGGGCAGGACTCGAACTAGGGACTTCAGTTTGAGTCAAGAGTCTTACCCACAATACCACAGTGCCCCCATTGAAAACCACCAGTTGTTGGTGATGATTTCTTACTCAACATTCGAGAATTCGTGGCTTTGAAGAAAATGATCGTCTCTTTCATTTTTAAATGTTCAGGACAAGGAAATGACTACATCTTAATAAACTCGATGACCTATTGCAAGACCGAACTGATGCGAATTATTTGCCATTAACAGAAAAGAAATCTAAGACGCAACCTTAAATAAATATACATATACTAAACCATTTCCTCTGTCTTATTTAAGTTCATACACCATAAGCTCAATTTGTTCGTAATCATTTGAAGTTGTCTTAGGATTTTTTTTTTTTGGCCCACAAAAAATGACACATAGAATACAGAAAGACGTTATTACATTCTGTAGACATAAGATAAAGTATTGAAATGGCTTATAGAAGGAAATGGTACAAGAGATTATGGTGTACACGCCTACAAATCTTACAATAAAAAATAAAGCAAAAACAAAAGCAGAAATAAAAGCTAAAACCGTTGAAACATAGATTCAGTGGATTGACCCAAAAAAAAAATAAATAAAAACAATACTTGGCCTCAAAAACGAGAAATATAACAGAAGACGCCATCATGTAATATACACAAAATATTTTCATCCACACATTGTTTTGGAAGTTAGAGGAACTGTCAGTGCTATCCATAATGCTTTCAAAATCACTCGTAGTAAAATAATTTAGCTGGTTTTGGATGTGTTTTCATTCCGCGATATTAAGAAGAAAAGGGCACTTAAATGGGAGAGAAAACAGAGGAAAAAAAGGGGAAGGGGGAAAGAGGAAAAGAAATATATCGGTGGAGAATCAAAATGATCGAGAAAAGAAATGGAAAATACAAAGATGGAAAGGGAAAAAAGAAAGGGAAGTACAAGCGAAGTATCAACCACATATCTGTACTGTTTTATGTAAACTCTCGATAACATTCTTTTTTTTTATCAATATTTCCTGGTAGAGATCTCAATCAGTACTAGAGCTAATTTTCTCCCGTTATTTTGCACATCAACTTTGAAGGGCCCTTTCCTTGCGACGTTGCTTCAATTACGAACATGGAGTTCATTCCACTGCATTGGTAAAACTTTAGAGTTACCTTATAGTCTTCGTAGTCCGGTCTGTTATAAAGTTAAGCAGCAATTTTCAGTGAATAAGATTCAAAAGGAAAGAACACCAACATGAGCTATATACCTTCCAGAATGTTCCATTCTATTATTTGTAAATGTATAATGCTTTATTAATAAGAGCGATCAAATCAACCATTGAAAATCAGAGGCTCCGTAAGTGCCAACTATATCACGTGAGTGCAGCTCAGACAACGACGTAATTTGACGTATCTTCTTCAAACGTTAAGCGATATCACCTCAAAATTTCGGCTGAAATGTCGCGTCCGTTTAGAATGTGCATAACATGATTTATACACTTAACTTGATTGTCGAGAGTTAATTCAAGATGGGTAAAGGGGGAAAACATAGCTATCATTTTCAGGCCATGATAGGGTTGAATGCACAGCACAACAGTACATGCTGAAATTTGATTAGCAGTAAATGCGAGAAGAGAATGTTTTCGAAATGCGAAAAAGAGTATCTGATACCCGTCGGTTAGTGGAGGAAATTTTAGGTTTTAAAGAGATAAGGTAATCCTTCAACACTAATCAGATAGAAAAATGAAATATGGATGTTTCATAGAGAATCGAGAGCCATTATTGTCATATCAGTGGATAACAAACATCATGTGAATGTTCATCGATGATATGAAAAAAAAAAATGAAGAGCATAATCATTTTCATAATGTTTCCAGCGTTCATTCACCTCCCTTCCTTTCTCTCTGTCTCTCTCTCTCTAGAAGGAAAAACAAAAACATAACGAGGATTTTTTTTTAAACCCTTGATGGGACATTGAAGTCCCACAATCTTCAAATAAAACAGGTGCAGTTACTACAAAATGATAGAGAGGGGAGGGGGAGGAGGAAGGGAGGGAGAGAGAACTTTGTAGCATTCACTAACAGCGGGGCTACTAGTCACCTGCTCTAGTTACACGTCTGTTTAATGCACTTAGAAGAGCCGCCGTTAAAACTCTTTTCAAAGTGAAGCAGCTTCCAAGCTTCATTTTGCTTCGTTCTGTTTTATTTCTACGTTCACATCTTTGAAGCTGCCACCAAATTTTTCAATCTGTTTCCACCGACCGGGATCAAAAAAAAAAAAAAAAATGCAACTTTGAACATGAGACGTCATCTAGGCTAGCTACGCCAAATCGATTACACGCATGTTTTCGGCCAATTAGGAATGTCATTGAATAAACAAGCACGTGAAAATTCCAATAGATGAATCTTCCATCACCATCAGCTCTCATTAGCCAATCCACTTCCCACTGATGTGGTTATACGATACGGCAGCTTGTTGGGAACATCTTCTTTCTTATACCGTCCTCGGGGTTGATGCCCTCTTTTCCCTTTTCCTCAGTCTTGTTGCTTTGCTGTTGTTGTTGTTGTAATGATACGTGCAAGAGACATTTACATATTTCGTGCGGCAGGTGCATGCCTCGTGGAATGTACGCGTCTTCATTATCGTCACGGTCCAATCAGCTCCACTAAACTATGTTACTCGCGCTGAGCTTCTTGCGCCTGACAGCCTGACGTGGTATTGGTTAATTTCAAGCGAGCAAAATATGATCCGGTGGAATTGACCGCGTAATGCTATGTTTGATTATTTCTCTCTTGTTTTTATCTTCATTTGTTTGCAAGAAAACATTGGTCAATATGTTGGTGCCATACCTTGCTAAATGAGTATCACTAAGAGATCACATATAGGATAGGCAAAGAGAAACTCTGCTAGACTGTACTGAGATTATTTTTTTTTTTCGCTCAAAACGAAATGTTGACTGTCGTTTTCTTTAGAATAGACACGCACCGTTATACAGGAACACGCACATGTGTGCGAATTGGTTGTATTGTACCAGACCAAAACCCTGCCGTAATTAGAACTGCAAGCATTGCGTTGTACCTCCCTTAATTTTTTTTAATATACATCACAGGACATGTTTTGACTTCTGTGATAGTATCACCTTTATCGTTTAGCGATGGTAAGAACGCGGTGACTCGGCGTCAAAGAAAACACCAGCTGTGAGCGCAACAGCTTGCCCCCTGACAACTCAACAAACGTCTGCAAACATAGTCGCTTCTTCTCTGCATATTAAATTTGGATGCCAACATCATTGTTAGCCCAACAGTGGGACTTCCCGGACCCGGGAAAACAAACTCGATACTTTTCTCGGCCTATACACGCAGCCATCACGCATCATCTTCAAAGGGCGGGATCGTGCTTACTAGGCGAATGAACCAATCATGTCATCAGAGCAAGAATTTGGAATATTCCGGGAACATGGAAACGCCAAAGGACGACTTACTGCTTCAACGCCTGTTTGCTTACTTCTACTGGTTTAAAAATATGTTTGTTAATGAATGCAATGTTTGTTTTTAGTATTTTACAGATTTTACTAAATCATCTCATTTCTATATGATTAGAACAAATAAAGGCTTTTAACCATTTTAACCTTTGTAACTTTTTTATTGTGAAAAAAAAAGAACGTGGAAAATATTGCCTGTATTTTCAACATGACCAACCAACTTTACGTTGGGAATGGGTTAAAAAGTTGAGTTTTCCATATCACTTTATCATCCCTCTCCATAGACAGAAAACAGGCACCCAATGTCGACCATAACGGGTACAAGTTGGCATCATTGTGTTCCTATAACAACGCTCCTCGTTCATCCTCATCCTTCCCCTTAATCTGCCACTGGTCGCCCCACATCATCCTGTCTTCATCAGCTCCGGCGGATGGGGGTGAAGGATGATACCCCGCGCGCGAGATGAACCCCATGGGAGACGATTACGCGTCAGTAGGACCCGGCCCCACGGGAGACGATGACATTGCAGATATCGCGTCCAGCGAAATCTTTCGTTCTCGCGTGACCTCACTATACCCGCCCCTCGACAGCAGTGGCACCGGTGGAGCGGCAATCGAATCCAGTTAAGTTTATTTCCCTTGAGAATACGAGAGCAACTGTCTCTGGATTAAGGGATGTAACGAGGGGTAGAGAAACTTTAAAGAGATTATGGGTAAAGGACTGACCGCTGCGAAGCAGAGCAACGCCATTGGATGTTGGGTACATCCTCAAGTGCTACCATGAAAGGGAACATTTTGTCTATCAACAACCTCCCCCCCCCCCCGGCAAAAATACATTATAATTCATCACATTCATGTTAAAAAAAGGGCAGGTTAAAGCTACTATTAACCATTCGCAGAAAAAAAAAAAGCTTTATTGCCTCAAATAGTTCTAAAATGTGAGATAGAAATCGAAACAACAAATGTAAAAATCTTAATTAGTATAACCGATTGTTAACAATGTGTCAAAAATGCGAACAATAGTTTACTGAAATTGTTTCTAGCATAAACCATCTAGTTACGGTTTATGAAGAAAATTAATGACATCTCCTTATATTTGTGGCTTTATTGCGAAGTTTGAATCTGATAATGCATCAAATGTGATAACTCGAAAAATTACTCCCAATGGTAAACAGTGGCTTTAATCTCTTGGTATACATTTTCTTTCTTTTTTCTTTTTTTTCTTTTTTTCAGTAACATTTAGTAAGATTTCAATCAAATCATGATGTATATATCATGTGTTCGACTTTATGAAAATAAGTCCATAAATCCTTCATGAGTACACACGCACACACACACACACACACACACACAAACACACACTTACAAAAGAAAACATACAAGCACACACTTATCTTGAAGAGAGTCATAGAGAGAAGAATTCCAAGAAAAAGCAATGACATCATGAAACAGCAATTTTCCAAATTGTTTCATTTTTTTTAATTCCAATGTAAATCATTTACATTAATTAGATAATTATGTTGTTTTCACCCAAATGCAAATCCTTTTCTTAAAAAGGGATGGTATTTACATGTTTTGTTGGAGATGGAAAATGAGAAAAAACCCGTAAACGTTATTTACCTTAAAACAAAACGACTACTGTTTACGATATGCTTTTATATCGTTAGCATCATTACCAATTTCTCTGTCGGTTCACAAAATAATTTTTCATGTACATGTTATTGCTACATATCGTTTTTCTTTTCGTGTAATCCAAGTCTTACAAGCTCCACATTTCACATCAGACTTTTCGAACGCCATAGTTACTTATTGTCATCATTGCAAAATGTGCATTGTGCATTTCTCGTTATATAACTATTCGTACATATGGAATATGTACGATGCACTTTGTGACTTGCAGTTCTCTATTTTTTTTTCTGACAATATCAATATTAATAACTGTATACTTTTTGTCATTTACCATTCTTTTTTGTTGGTGGATGGAAATAAAGATGCATTGTACCCCCTCCCCCGTCTGTATACAGAGTGCCAATGTGCCGATGGACTTTAAAGGGGCCCTGAAATCCAAATGCATGTTGATTAGTGTTGATTTATGATACCTTCAACATCACTTTTGCGGTAAAACAAATATCCAGAAACATTCCATATATCTTTAACGATTTTTTTTTCAGATTACTTGGGAACGCCCACAAAAAAAAAAAATCCTTCCAAATCAATCAATATTAATATTCTTGAGATGACATCATCTGTCAATCATTGCCAAAGTACTGAAATGTTTAACAAAAGACATTGGAATGCACCTTCCTCTCGACTCAGCATAACTTGCATTTTCTGTCATATTAATGTGACTAACAAAAGACATGGCGAGGGAACATGCAAGTTATGCTGAATCGAGGGGAAGGTGCATTCCAATGTCTTTTGTTAAATATTTCAGTACTTTAGCAATGATTGACAGAAGAGGTCATCTCAAGAATATTTATATTGATTGGTTTGGAAGGATTTTTTTTTTTTTTTGTGGGCGTTCCCAAGTAATCTGAAGAAAAATAGAAGAAAAAAAATCGTTAAAAAATGATATGGAATGTTTCTAGATATTCGTTTCACAGCAAAAGTGATGTTGAGGGTATCATAAATCAACACAAATCAACGTGCATTTGGATTTCAGGGCCCCTTTAATAACAGCATGTACCTAATGTTGGAAGCCAAACCATAATCTACGAAGTAGAAAAAGAAGAAGAAGAAGAATAGAAAGAGAGATGTTACAGACACAACATTATAAATCTTTTCTCCCATTGTTTTGGACATGCTGAAGGCGACTGTATATTTTTTGGTAAGTATTCTATATGACTCACATGCAATTTCACTCGGAAACATGTTTGCTATTGTTTGTTTGTTTGCTGGTTTTTCATCCAGTGACTGTGTATTCCACGCCGTAAGTTGTAACCCGTTCCATATTGAATTCTGAAATCCCCATAGACTTAATACACGCACCACCAGGTTCCCGTATGGAACGAGGTAAGAGTATTCATGAAACTACCACAGCAAAGTTTCTTTCTTGGAGAGCATCTGCTTTAACACAACGAGAAAGCGAGCTACACGTACATGCCCTCTATAACTTATGTCAGAACTACATGCTTAACAACCAACTAATGAATTAATATGTCACATTCTACATGCATTTAACAACCAATAATGAATTAACGACATGTCATAATCAAGTCTATTTTTCTTTTTCTTTCTATTTTTTAAAGAATGCAAAGAATACAAATGTAAAGAATATCTTTGCTTCCTTTTTATATAGCAAGTTACCAATGCTACCATATCTATCGTTCCCAAGAAAAATCTGACAACATTGCGGACAATTTCTTATTTTGAATCGTAGAGGGCCATTAGCTTCGAGATGTCGTTCACTTTAATCTATTTCACTTGCTCATCTGAAGACAAAAAAAAAAAAAAAGAAACAGAAAGAAGCAAAGACAGGAGAAACAGTTTCTACTGTTTTTAATGTTACTACGTGTAAATTCCCTGTAAAATTGTTAAATGATACTTCTCCCGAATCTTGTAAATGTTTAACTTTGCTCATTTCTACAAAACCAAAACGTGTTGGTCTGTGCATCTGTTTCATTTGTAATGTATAAGACGGTAATCCTCACCTAACCATAATGAAACATTTTTTTTTCTTCATTCTGAGTCTGTGATGACTTTACAGACCATGGAGCAGTTAAAAAAATAAATTGAGGAAAATTCCACTTCTTTGGCAATATCCGTTGGCCATCAAAGTGTTAAGCAACCTCAGCAGTCGAATTAAATATGAAAATATTATTTTGTGTAGATAGATAGACAGACAGATAGGTAGGTAGATAGATAGATAGATAGATAGATAGATGGATAGATAGATAGATAGATGGATAGATTGGTAGATAGATAAATAGGTAGATAGATAGATAGATGGATAGATGGATAGATAGATATATAGATAGATAGATAGATAGACAGACAGAGAGATAGAGAGGGGATGGGAGAGAGGGAGGAGGAGGAGGAGGAGAGAGAGAAAGTCAAGGAGAGAGGTATCAAAGAATTAAAAGAGAGAGACAAAAAAAAAGAGTCCCATATCCCAGCCATCACACTTCCCAGTGGGCAATGGCGCCTGGCGAGCACGACCTATCACGTCGCATTTCGACCAAGTCGTTTCCTCCTACACCCCCCCCCCCCCCCCCGCACCCCTCCCGATTGTGTCGACTTTCTGAACGATGTGGTGAGATGAACGCCAAATTACGATCCATTATACGACGGAACTTTCTCGATATTTGGGTAATTCGTTCCTCGAGTGAATGGGATGAGTGGTAGGTTGAGTGTGAAGGAGAGAGTGGAAGAGATGGGGGAGGGGCGGCGGTGGAGGGGTGGAGGAAGAGGAGGAAAGAGAAAAGAATCTATAGGGAGGTCTCTTTGGATCTTTGTCTCCATGTGAACAAGTCTAAAGATGAGTGGAACCACCCATAAACACTTTGCTGTCAGATCCCATCAATCGCGAGCGAGAAGTTCTCAGTTTGAGATCAGCGAGGAACTCGCGAAAAAATGCAATATACCATAAACGTCTCATAAGTGCAAATCGTCGGGTAGAGGAACTAGGGAAAGAGGAAGAACATTGGCGAAAGGCAAGGGGAGGGGGAAGTTGAGGAGGAAGAGGGGAAGTAAGTGGGTTCGAATGCCCAGTACAACAGATGACATGCTCAGTAAACGTTGCTGCAGTTCGTTTACTCCAGTAGTGTCGGGCAACACACAAACATGGAGTAATCCGATGATTCACATACATTTGTACTATAACATGGTTTAAATAGCAGAAAGATACACGGGGATGATTGAAAACAATAAACAGTCTTTAGAAAAAAATATGACTTTATCAGCAGATGGCGAATATTGTTCTCCATGTTAACGTCCCTCATAATGTTAATGCACAACAATGATTATGTATGATTATGGTCGGCAGCATTTCATAATAAAATCCATTGTAACCTTTCTCTATCAAACCTACCTTCTGGTTGATTGATTGATTTTATTTCTGAATTTCTTTTTCATACATAAAAGTAATATAAAGTCAAACGAACTAATTGAGTACAATATTAATGACTAATTCAAATATCCAATATTATTTCATGAAAATGCAAAATGAAAACAACCAGGCATTATTTTATGCATATACGCAAACATAGAATCCCATGTACCTGCCATTCAAAAGACAAATTAAGCAACTCTTATAGATTTAACAGAAATACAGGAGACCATCATCACAAGCAAACGCTTGACGAGGATATTGGCCTCAGAAATGACTGTCTAAACAGTACGACATACTAAAAGACATTCTCAACTTTTACTGTTATAGTGATGTACCTTCACAATCTACTACAATGAGGAAAACATGACAAATGACAGAACGAGTACTTTTTTTTTTATAAGTCCTCCTCTAATATCACCGTTTTTTGACATCCGACAACATCCGATGTTATTCATTGTTTCTTATGGTTGCAATCTACTCTTCAATCTTCTCTCTGGGCACATTCCTAATCCTTGAAAATGGCACAGTGAAATATTTGAGGTTTTGCCAGAAATATTCTTCCATTTTCAATATCCTCCACCAGCATGAATGATAGCGCTCCGATAAGCAAACGCTAACAGCCGTTAATCACTTTTGTCAGTTTTAGTCATTCATGTAACAAGTATAATCCAAAGGTATGAAAGAGCTAGGGTAACGGGGAGAGGCTGCTAGCTCTTCCCATTAAATGGTAATGTTTTACGAGCCTCTTTAGTAACATTGGCTACTCCGGATTTAGATGGTAATAGAGGGAAGTGTTTTCGCTCCTTCTCTCGTTTTTTCCTCCATTAATTCATATCCTTTTATCCAACAGAGCAGCAGCGAAATGCGTCAATGCTTACATGATTTGTTGTTTCGCTAAAGTGACTGCAAAATGCTATCGGTGTGTACATTCTTTGTTGCTCGCCATTAATGTAATTGGTCTTACTTGCCCATTGAACGTGACTGACGGGAACGGAGTTGTGGCTCGTAAATCATTCCTCCGTCTGCACCACTCTCCCCAAGCATTAATTTTTTGTCAGGATAATAATTAAAATTATATTCAGTTGTCTGTTTGTGCGTACGACTTTTCTTTTTAAATTCTAATTTCGTATATTATGTTGAGAGAGCGTCTTTGAGGGGTGAATTATATAGAAAGGAGCTTTTGAGTGTAATTATGAGAAGTAAGTTTAACCATTCATTAGATATAACACATCACATGTACGAACACACACAAGTACTATACTCGTTATATTTGTATATATGTATACACACATTTTGATATAAATAAATAAATAAATAAATAAATAAATAAATACATAAATAAATAAATAAATAACATAATGTGAGTGTGTGTTTGTACTACACAATTATTGTATATACACACAAACATTCAAAATAAAGTAGAAAAAAGAACAAGGAGAAAGGGATGATTAAAAACACAGGTTCATAGACTTAAAGAAATATGCGCGTGTTTGTACGTTTGTCTAACTGGATGTCTGTCACACAAATAAAAGCAAAGTTAAATTAAATTCATAGACACAAGAGTTGTGTCCCTGTAATATCACCCCACAACCAAACCACTCAATCAAAATCTCTGCCATTCTTAAGCTTCGAATCTCTGACAGATTATGAGACGTAACTTGTACATCGCCAAAGATTTGTCTCTTCTGACATTTCTCATTTCAAAAATGTTTATGATAGAAGATATGTTTTCTTTGCCCTTGTTTAGCCTCAGATTTTCTAGCTTGTCTGTTTTCTTTTGTAATGTCAACCGACAAAAAAAGAAGAAGAAGAAAAGACAATCTCTAAGGGTTAGAAGAGGTCAAAACTCTCGATAATGATTGCTGAGACATTCTCATTAGCACAGCTCTGGAGCCAGAAATGACCCAACAGCGTCCATAGAGCTCGGTTGTAATGGCCACTTTCATGGTGGTAGTGGATTCAGTCTGAGGTATGGGCATTTCCTTTGCCTTCTTCCTTTATTATCTCTAGGCCCTCTCTGGTTCCCTGTGGAGGAAATTGCGATTTTCACGAGGGGAGTATTTCGTGATTTGATAATGTCAACGAGCATTGCGTTTCGGTGATGATTGCAGGAGATAGGACAAATGCGTGCAGATCTTGCACGCAATGGCCTGATTGTTACAAAGGTTGAAGCACCCATCTCAGCTGAGTATGATGTCGATTTCTTTGAAATGCCTGGATATTATTGTCCCTCATTGATGAACCCGTAAAATGTAATGATCCGGAAGGGTGTATTGACGGTTAGGAGTATATAGCCAAGTACTACCGGTACATGATACCCCTGTCAGTTTAAATATTATTCCACAAGACAAGAATGATTATGAGTCATCTTCATCTCACTGAAGAAAAACTCTTCTCAGTAAAACAGTTGCAGTGGAAGAAATAGTGAAGAAAAACTCCCCTCAGTTGAAGAGTTTTGCGGTCTAACTTGACGTACTTGAAAATAAATCGGGTAGCATTCCCTAGATTCATGAATGACTTCCCTCCGGGGCTCTTTGTTCTCCATTACACTCGCGATGTCTTTCTTGTCTTGGAGACCAGTGTCATTTCTGAGCGTTTCTACGTTGTGTGTCGAGGCCATCCGCTGCTAGCTTTCCCATGTAGTCATGCTAGTGGTCCCCATATCAAGAATGAATGCAGTTTTAGCTCAGGGTATCGTTGGGCATGCCTTGACCTCCTCTGTGCTACTTTGGAGCTGACTTTTGGTAAAGTTCCATACAGTTCTGACTGACTGGCTGATGTTTAGAGCCATCCTGAGCATTCTTGTGTAACAGCAATCTACGATTTTAGTGAGTCTTCTCGTCATAGTCCAAGTTTCAAAGAAGTGCTAACTCGATTTTGGCAGTGAGGAGACGAACTTTAGGGTACTTCCGCAGATTTGATTTCCAAACAAGCTTTTTAAGCTATGAAATGCTATCCATGCTTTTATCTTTCTTGTGGCTATGTCCTCCACGGAGCTTTTGATTTTGGCTCCAAGATATAAGCAGTCATTCACTAGCTGCATTCTTTGCTCACCCATGCTTGTGATCCCTTCTGGTTTATAGATATCCCCCGCCAGGTGTTTAGTCCTTTGTTTATTCATCCTTAAGCCCGCCGCACACTATACGATCCGACCGGTCGTACGAACTTAAGACTGGAAGTGTGACGTCACAGTCTTGCCAGTTTCCAGTAGTACGACAGGGTCTTAGCGCCAGTCGTACAGATTCGACATGTTGAATTTCCACGACCGGTCTAGGGCTTTCAGCCAATCAACATACAGTAAAATGCAAGCGCGTTAATACTCATTGGTAAAATGTACTGAAGACAGAACAGTCGTAAGCCTACTCGTAAGGTCACGTCCTATAGTATGCGTTGGCAGGTCGTACAAATGGGTCCTATGGTCTTAAGGTCGTATAGTCGTGAGTCGTTTAGTGTGCGGCGGGCTTAAGTCCTACGCTAGCACATACCCCCTCCACTTTCCTCATGATCGAGTTCCTCCGTATCCTTCACTGTGTTTGCCTGTCAACAGGGCAGTGTCGTAAGAAAATTTTGTGTCTGATACTCTTGGCCTTGACTTTCCTGCTCCGTGCTGGTATCAAAGTAAATCCAAGATCTGGCTTCTTCTCTTATGCTAGGCGCATACAATAATCTACTGCAATTATGAAGAGGTAGGAAGCCAGTGTGTCGCCCCGAAGTACTCCAGCAAGAATCTCGAAGTACTCTGTTTTACCATCAGGTGTGATGACCGTAGCTCTAATTTTGGTGTAGAGCAGGAAGATCAGGTCAACAATTTTCTTTGGGATGCCGTAGGCCAAGGAATAAAAATTGAGATGTGTAAGTAAACATTGTGCGAGAATGGATTTCAAGCTTGCACCAGTAGGGTTAAACGGGCATTTTTTTTTCACGCTTGTTTTAAAGCTTCATATTTGTTCACGGCATGCACTTGGCCATTTACAAGCAGTCTGCGTTTTAGGAAATGCACTTACTTATTTCTTGTATCCACAAGACATAGTAATATTGACCCTTTCCCTATCATTTCCTCTGAAATACACATATATTTCGCTCAGGCCCCAGCACGCTTCCCCTTTAAAGGTAATGTGACCTGGGCGCAGACTTTCCCAAATAATTATTCCTGCCGGATGAGTTTGAACGAATGAAAAGGGGAGGAAAGCGAAAAATGGATGCAGGAAGAGATGATGGCCATTTTCATCACCAATAATCAAACACACGCGATGAAGACCTAAAAAGAAAGAAGAATTACGAGAGAGGAGAATTTTATCACTCATTCTCCCCACAATGCCTCCCTCCCTCTCTCTATACCCCCCCCCCTCCTCTCTTTCTATATATTATTTAATTTCCCCCTCTCCTTTTCGGTTGCTTTCAACCGTCTAGGGTTGATAATTTGACAATTTTCCGCCACTAAGTTTCTATGGATAAGAGACGAAATCCTGCAGAAATTTCACATTCAATGACTGTTGATATGTTTCCATATGTGTCCTTCATTTATTGTCTTTTCCTTTATACGGCGTTTCTGCTTGTTGGTGTGATGCGGAAGTAAACATTATTCTGCAAGCCGAGGATCCGGCATAATATCATCTGTCTAGCGAGCGACCAACCCGTATATTGTTAATTCCCTTTTCTAGAGACTGCAGTGTTTATACGTGCACACTTCCCGTGCCTGAGCCAGCTCTGTTTGCTGGGCCAGTCCTCCTGGAGGAGAAAGCTGATCCGAGACCTTGTTTGAGCTCGAAGACCAGATCATGGTTTCACTTCTATCTCCTCTCTCTCTCTCCACCGATCCATCTATCTATATATCTATCTATCCATCTATCTATCCATCTATCTATCTATGTATCTATGTATCTATCCATCCATCTAGCTATCCATTATTTATCTATCTACCTATCTATCTATCAATCCATCTAAATATCAGCCATCTATCTATCTATCTATCTATCCATCCATCTACCTATCCATCTATCTATCCATTTATTCATCTATCTATCCACCTATCTATCCATCTATCCATATATCTATCTATCCATCTATCCATCCATCTATCTATTTATCTATCTTTCTATCTATACGACTTTGTCAGGCGATGACGAACAGGTTAGAGGGGTACACAGTGTTCTTCGTCAGGTAAAGGTATTCAAGCAACGGGATGTTCCTGCAAGTATAGGAGAGAAACTTGTTCTTATCTCATGCAAATCTCCACAAATTACATGCCACGAAGTCAAGTGCACACAACATGCTAATTGTAGATAGTAAGTCAAAGTATCAATTACTTCAAGCGGTTCCTTTTTTAGCTGCAATCTGGGCAGATTTCTTATAAGACTTCATAAAATACAATCCAAGCACTTAATCATAGGATCAATAGAATCAATGAGAAACAAGCTAAGTTGTATATAAGTATATATAGTTGTTGTTACCTTACTTTTCCTACTTTTACATCTAAGATTGTTGCAGTTGTCTAGCGATGACAGCACATTAATTAAACAAAAATAAAACTTTTTAAAGTGACCTACCAGTATTGCTACGTTCTGTTGAATTTTGCAGCCAAATTTCACAAATCTCTTAAATGAAAGATGGTTATACGTACCATGCGATCCTTTCTTTTATTTCGGTCACAGATTGCATATTTTGGTTTTGAACCAGCAAAATTCAACTTATTCTTTACAAGACTGAGACATTTGGTCCAGCATAACTTCTTGAGCGGATCCAATAGGTGAATTCCCTTTGGTCATTTGGAATCAAAGTGCTTATCTCAGTTTATTGATGTCACGTAAACCCTGTTGAGATCCCCGTACGTGTAGAACGCCACTTCAGAACGGTATACTTCATTCCTTTGAGAACAAAAAAAAAAAAGAAATATGTTTTGCCTTCTTTAGTTCCCCTTTTCTCTCTCTCTCTCCTTCGCACACACGCACACACACACACACACACACACACACACACACTCACACTCATTCTCCCCACTCACACTCATTTTCCCCACTTTCTCTCTCTCTCTCTTTGTTCGTTTGTTTGTTGTTGTATTTTATGTCTTCGCCACGAAGTGTCGCCGAAGGCAATACGTTTGCGGGTTGTCCGTCTTTCCATCCGTCCGTCCTTCCGTCCGTCCGTAATCAATTTTGTGGACAGCGTAGTTTTACTAAAAAAAAATAAAATAAAAAAAATCGTTTGAGGTATCCTAATGAAACATGACATGTGTATGTATGAGTGGGCGTAGTTGTGCCCATCAACTTTTGAGTGCATATGTTCAAGGACAAAAATTAAGGTCAAATACTAAAAATTTCACCATTTCCTCCATATCTATGCAATGCCTGAAAGTAATTACTTGTAACTTAGTATATACATTTACTACCCAATAAGGATTCTCTAGAGAGAGTTTGGTCCATGAGATCAAAGGTCAAACGTCAAACGTCATGAGATCAAAGGTCAAACGTCAAAGGTCCCCTTATCGGGGAAATGGTCCAAGGTATCTTCATGGAACTTAGAACATATTATGCATGTACTGACAGGCAGAGATTGTCTAGGGAATTTCGGGGTCATAGGTTGAAGGTTGGGAGGGAGTCAAAGGTCAAGGTCAACTCCTCAAAATTTCACTATTTCCTCCATACATATGCAATGTCTGCAGAATTTTTGTCGAAACTGTGGGAAAGGTTTCTTTTTGCCTAAAGGTCAAAGGTCAAAAGTCAATTGAAAATGCTAAATTCCACTTCTTCCTCCATATCTCGAAAGTTACTCAAGGTTCAATGTATCATCATGAAACTTGGGAATTTTAGAGTCATACAGTGTAAAGTCAAAGGTCAAGGATCAAAAGCCTGTTTAAAATGCTGAAATGTAACTATTTGATACTTTAATTACATTTTTCCTTTTTCTTTTTATTACTCAATGCAAAAACTTCAGTAAAGTCCAGTAAAGATCCTCTAATCCCCAAATGCCCGCTCTCTTAGACTGTAAAGCCACTCATTAAAAAAAAGACAAACAAAAAACAAAACCTAGTTCAAGGAAAGTGAACATTAGCTTCTGACCACCCGAGCATTGAGAATTAAGGGTTTCTGGGACAAACACTGTACTAGGGCTTTCTATAGCTCAGTCGGTAGAGCACCGGTCTAGCAATCCGGAGGTCTCGGGTTCGACTCCCGATGGAATCCCATTTTCTTTGCTCACTTTTCCACTAATAATTTATATTCTTTCTGGTCAGTTTATTCTGTCTTTATTTAACACATTATTTTGTGACAAATATGTCATTTTGATATTTCGTCATTTGAAATTGCATCACACATTGTCAAGACGTACCATAGACCTATTGAGAGAACCATGCACTATGGCAGATGCATACCAGTCGCCAATAGCGACATTTCTAGTTTTATAGTTCATGAGACATATGCGCAATGCAAATGGCGCGACTAGATGTTCGCGCGGGAACATTTCTCTTTAATTGCATTAGCTCGGTGCGATGCACATGTTTGATGGGATCCGTGTCTAATATTCCCAGCTTACGCCCAAGAGAAGGTGTGGGGATTCACAGACCCAACAACGTAAACTATCGTAATGCGAAGAAGATGTCCTTGTGCACTCTTGGGCATGAGAAACATTCTTGGCATTTGGGGGACGACATTTGGGAATATATCGGCTCTTAGTTCAAAACTGGAATCTACAATTACTGATATCAAACAATGTCACACAACTTCGAAGTAGATTAAAAGATCAATGTTATGTGGAATCCTTCATGAATCTTATTAATAGCAAATATTCAAACCCAAGTCATATCCCATGATTTATCAAACATCGATGATGAGACCTCATAGCCTATCCCAGCGATCCAGAAAATAATATCAAAAGTGGTAAAAGTCTAGGTCACCATTTTTCACGCATCGAAACAATGTAAATTGTTCCTGCTCATTTCAGTGAGGCGAATATCATGGTGTAGCTTGACAAGTTCATACTTCATGGCTGCTTGTTCACCTTCCATGAGCTTTTGACTCCAATATGAACCTCTGCGCAACCAACATATTATGATGTATATATCTGTATATATATATATATATATATATATATATATATATATACAGTACATTCATTTAAAAGAGAAGTAACAAAGAATTCAAATATTTGGGTGTTATTTTCAAGAAAAAAAGTGCAGAGCAGGCAGAAGTAAAAACATTTAGAAAATTGTGAAACTTTACCGTCCAGATATTTTGGTTGAACTCTAAGCTTGGATGATATGGATAATATAATGTTTATATGATTGTAAGGTCTACCTGATTAAGAAGTAGCCAAGTAGGGGCTGCCCCCATTTCATGTTTCATCGTTGATATAGCACGATCACTTAAAAATCATTTAAAGCGAGAAACAATCACAGACAAATAACGGATCACAGGTCGCGTGTGACTGTACGTCCCAGATTGTTGAGTGATATACGTTAGATTAATCGTGCGCAGACGGCCATAATTATTATGACGCGAAAGCTCACGCCAGCATCAAACGACAGGCAGTCGGAGTGTTGCTACCAGAGATGTCACAGATCATGGTGTGTGCGCTGATGTGCGAAAACATACAATGTAGTAACCACATGAATACATCACATTTCTTTATTTTCATCCTTTTGTTACAAACGTCACAGCCTTCAACAGAAAAAGTAGTAAACGAAACGGAATTGCTTATCAAATTCTGTCCAGTTTACACATCAGATGTATTTCGTTGGTGTGTTTTTCATGTTATAAAAGATTTCATTATTATTACATTAATGTCTGAAAGCACGCATCTTCTTTGGCATAATTGCGATAGAACATCGCGACTGTTTGCATACGTTTGTTTGTGTAGTTGGTCGTGGGATGGGGGATCAAAAAAAAAAAAACAAACCCTGGAATGCACCTTCTACTTAAGTGAGCAAAACTAGTAGGGGCCTGATATTTGTTATCTTACTAGCATCATTAACAAAGGACATTCATATGGGAAATTCACGTTATTAGTATTAATTCCTGGGGATGGTGCATTCCAACGTCTTTTATCAATCATATTGGTCATGTTAGTACTTTAGCAGTGATTGACAGATGACATCATTGACAAAATTGTTGGTTTATGGGAAGATTTTTGTTTGTGGAGTTGTTGACGTGTTCAGGTATTCTGAAGAAAAATAGGCAAAAAAATAAAATGAAATATGTTACACGTATTTAGATATTTATCTTTAAAGTGATCATCAGGGTAGTAGTATAAATTAAAACGAGTCAGCATGCATACTATATGATTTATGTGTCTTTAATCCTAGACATTACCAGTTTGATTGAGCACATTCTCAGATGGAGAGTACTCAATGTATACTGCAATTATTATTGTGACCACATCGTATGGTATGGTTGAATGTCCATTCTGATCGAGCGCATCGTTATTTTGTTAAAAATCTAATGCGGTTACAATAGAAAGATAGTACAGACTGATATAAAATAATTGTGCTTAAACCCTTTTGCGCGAAACGGAGGATTCACGCCGGCTCACTTTCCGCTGGTCGTCGGTAGTGGGTGATCGCTCCCACAGGTCGTATACGTTTACTTCAGATGGGCTCAACAACTTGACGTTTGCACGAAATCGAGTCGTTGTTTGTTAGACGTTCCATTTCTCTCTGTTTCAGAGGAGAATAACGGACACACACAGAATCACGTGCATTAAGGGATAGCGCCAGATCAAATCTCGATGTAAATAGCTAACAAATCCCACTCAATTCTTCCTTAATGATAGCCTAATAGATTACCCAAACATGATGACAAATATAGCCTCAGAAATCCCGTCATATGTCCCAGTGAGAGTCAAATAATTCACTCATTGAGTCAATGCTGCCAAGAATATCGCCTGACACTCTACTCACTTCTCAGCAACAGTCTTCGAAGGAAGTCGTCAGAAAATATTAAGCGAGTTTAGTTTACGGGCATTTCTATCCGCTCCACCCACGACTGCACGATGTTGTTTTGAATCTCCAAACTCCGAACTCTGCAGCGGTTTGCTGACAACCACGTGACTCGGCCACTGCCCACCGAACGCGCACGGATTCACAGCAGAAGCGCGGTGCGTCGGCGCCATGACTCCTTAATTCAATTCCCAGCTCTGAAGTGTGTAACCTAATCTCGGCGAGATGTTATGATTGCATGTCATAAACAACAAATTACGCGATTGGTACTCTCGATCATTAGATTTCAACCGGGGAAGATTTCCCCGCTAGATATGAAATGGAATTTCCCCCGAGACTCTACTTGCTGAAAACAACAACAGCAACATTCATAATGTTACCAGTCCCTGCAGATCTTGCACGTGTC
This sequence comes from Diadema setosum, assembly GCF_964275005.1. Taxonomy (NCBI): domain Eukaryota; kingdom Metazoa; phylum Echinodermata; class Echinoidea; order Diadematoida; family Diadematidae; genus Diadema; species Diadema setosum. Next base: position 27,510,681 of record NC_092706.1, read on the forward strand.
TTAGCGTAAAGGTCTCCATGAACACATTTACATGAAGACTTCCATATCATCATCATTACTCTTAGAGCATAAAAGAGAAACGAAATACAGGTGAAGCGCTTTGGGGATGAGAGGAAATACAGGGCAGGAAAATCCATTGGAGATTATCATGACTGTTTGTTTAGTTGTTTCCTATGAGAATGGCAAATTGTCTATATTGTGTATTTCGAAGGAATAGAGACAGAATTCCCTCTTTATTTGGAATTATTTTGAATTATTATGGTATTATTCATATCTATGTTATTATTGTTATCATCATCAATATCATCATCACTAATATTATCATTTTCAAATGCAGGGATGATGTTCGTGTTAATTCCGAAGGTTCATAAATCCGAAGTAAAACAGATTTCGTTAGTCTGGGTCGCTAATCCAAAAAATAAAAAAAAAGGTTCGAAATGATAGGATTTTATGCAATGAAAACTGGGTATGCTGTCACCGGAGGAGGACACACGTGTATATTTTCTGAGAAAACACTTGTTGAGTCAAAGAGAGGCATACATCACGAACCTTGATTTTGATTAACATCTAAGCAACAATTTGCTGAATGAGCGAATGGACTTAGATCATAAATATCATTAGCATTGATAATATCAGTGATAGTAAATGAATAGATATGAATAAAAATGATGTTGATTACAGTAATTATGTTGATAATGAATGGTAAAATAATAATGATAATGATAATAATAAAGAAAATGATAATGATAATGATGATAATGATAACGACAATAACAATTTCGCGAGCCTGCATTGAACACTCTTTTGAAGGAATCTTGTGAATGCCCCTGGACTATAATAGATCAGCCCCTTCCCCATACTCATAACAACTCGATAGAAACTGTGATTCCCCTCTCCTCCCCCCCCCCCCCCCCTCCCCCTCCCCGACCAGCGAGTCCATACTAGCTTCGCCACCAATCATTTCAATATCGAACTAGCTAAGCTCGGGGTTTTTCCCCATTTTCAGATAATTTAGCGAACCTTATTTCATTTTCGGACTAAAGAACCCTATTTCATATTTGGAGTAACGAAACCTATTTCTACTGATTTATTTTAAGACTAACAGACTCTTTGTCATTTTCTGTCTAACGAATCCTATTCCATTTTTGGAATAACGAACCTTTGGAATAACGAACAACAAAGTTTACCTATTTTTAGAATTATCGGACCTTCGGAATAACGAATCCTTCTTCGTTTTCGGACAACGAACGTTCGAATTAACAGACCCTTTTTCATTTTCGGACTAACTAACCCTACTTCAATTTTAAACTGACGAATCTTCAGAAAAACGAACCTCATTTTGTTTCCTGATTAATAAACCTTCGGAATAACGAGGCCAGCTGCATTTTGGACACTCTCTATTCACGTTCATTGATGGGACTCATATCTTGAATGATTTATCACGCACTGTCAGATACTGAGCTCGTAGGATGTGAGGCCGCACTCCAGCAAGTGTTCGAGGAAGCACAAATTTTCGATCGAAGTGTGTCCATCTTAGTGGTAGCATGGTTGAGAGACCCATCGAGTTGCAAATGCTGCTTACAATGGGCTCCACTGCCTTAACGTAGCGAGCAATCAGCACTTCAAAGCATTTGTTGAATACATTCAGAAGGTCCAACAGTTGAGTTTCTTTGTCATACATGAAGTTTGAAGAAGTACACTTCACTGGCAAAGATTCTGACTCGATAATTTTTCTGAATTAAAGGAAGAATCGTGATATGTTGGATACGGCTCTGGATTTGTAAACAGAAGGTCTGAGCTTTTAATACTGCAGGGTGTGTGCATCCTTGGAGAAAGTGTTTTACCCACAATGTCCCTCTTGCCCAAGATGTATAAATGCGTGTCTCGTAATGGTGGGATAATAAGAAAGACAGCAACACTTGAAAGATCAGTGTCAACATCGAATAAAACTATGGTTCTCTTGGTACATAAGACCACAAGGTTTCAAACAACACACATCGTCAGGTAATAGGCTGCAGGAGGCGGGCTAAAATCATCTTATATAGATCATTTATGGTTTCGGAGCATCTGAACACTCTTCTGGAAGTGTCTTTCTTGTTAGAATGTTGGCGGTAACTCGACATTTGCTTCTGCGACAATTGCCCTTGTCTTACTGTTAGCCAAGGACCTAAGGTTAGGATTAGGGTTATGGTAGGGTTTTAGGTTTAGTTTGATGTAAGGATCAGGATTATAGTGTTTGGGTTATATTCATGGGTAGGTTTTTATGTTTGGCTTAGCGTACAGATATTTCATGGAAGCAATTGTCGGAGTAGGAAATGTCAATAATGTCATGAAATCATTTGGGCCAGCTTGAGGATATTTGATCATGTCAGGCTGAAGGTAGCCAAAGGATCAACCTGCTACATGCCATCCTGTACGCATCATTTTTGTATCTTGACACAAAATTTTTTAATAATGACTACTGGACAGCTAGATCTCCCAGCATTGTGTCTGACTTTTGGGAGCAGGATTATCGTCCGACAACAGATCATTCTCTTGAGTAGATGAAGGATCTTCAGGATTGCCTATCATGTCAAGCCATGGTGCAATTAGCTTGTCGTTCTGAAAAAGATCAGACTAAGGACGACTGGAGGGATCGTCCTACAACCACCAATGAAGCAATGGCTCAACTGGATGATCATCCTGCGTATGGCTACAAATAGGTGACAATTTCACGCGGCTTAGCATGACATCTTCAACTGAAGGCATTAGATTTACCTTGTTCATGATGATACACTAGGTTCCGGTGACAACCCATGGTGAACAGGGAACAATTAATGCCTCATTTTCGTCAGATGTTTTTGCAAGCATTGGAAATGAGCTCCAGCTGCCTTGAATGATAAGAACCCTTCACAACAATCCACGTTCATTGGGCACTTTATGGCCTCCCCCCCCCCCCAAATCCGCATCATTGAAAGGCAGACAGATCAAAGTCAAAAGTGCATCTGCATTTGCCACCATAATCGGAGTTGAACAGTGGATTCTTTTGGTGATCTTCTTTTATGAAATCAATTTCTGCTAGAAGCGCAGACATAAGGAGAAAGCTTTGTAAGACCCAAGCGCTGCTCTGTTAACTCCTTCCATACTGGATTCTTAAGTCCCCACATACTTACTACACCGGCTGCCATGATCCCGTAGGGAATAGGTCAATTACATATGTGACCCTGCATCACAAAACAAACAAAAAGTCGCCAGACATGGATTTTTATTTGAGGACAGATTCTTAAAGAGCAGACTCTAAGCTTAAAAATGATGTATAAACTCAATTAAAATGGACTCCCCTAACCTATCTAAATACTAGAAAGAAAGTGCACACTCTAGGAAAGTGCGAACTGAGAAAAGGGTCTATTCAAGCGCTTAATCTTTACCTAGCTATGCTAGCTGTGGAATGAAAGGGACAAAACACAGGATGTAAACCACTGGGGCAACAACAATGAAGGGATTATCAGATTAAGCTGACATTGAGCAGGTTGTATTAACACATTCTACCCATGATTAATGCCAACTTTCAAAGCAGTAGAGTTATCCTTTCAAAAGTTATTAGAGTGTGTAAAGGATTTCGAGAAATGAAAAAGGGGATGCTAAGACATACGTGATCATTCTATGTTCCCCCAAAAATGGGTATTAGAAAAACTGCTGAAAGCACACTTTCCCTTTCATGTTATGATCCCAAACTAAAGAATAATGTGGAAGAAGGATAACTCTTTCAGAAAATGTGACAAACTCAAGATTGACTCGGTTGACGAATTCACCTTTTTTTGAGTCCTCATGTGAAATCAAGGGGTGCGACTTTTTGTTCGTTTTATGATGCACGGTCACATATTACATTATGTGTGTGATGTTTGTCTTTGTTTCTACATGTATTCTGTTTATGAGATTGTGCACAACATAATATTCATACTTTATGTTTACAGCTTATAGGAAAACAAGCTGAGGATTCAAGAAGTCGTCGAAGAGGGCATGTGGGGTGGGGTAGGGTCAGTGCCGTATAAAAAAGAGAGTCTAGACAACTGCTAAACTGGACGTCATGTCGTTAGCGTATTATGCGTTAGAGGGTTGTCGTGAACGCTCAGACATATTAATGAAATCAAGCCAAATAAGGGGTTGTGAACAATGGGCACTGTGTATGAGCGCACTTTGGTCATGGCTCCACGAAGATCACGGGACCAGTTTTGACCAATTAATTTTGACCAATTTTACGATCCACTCAGCATTATGTATTTCTTACAAATTGACAAAGCAGAATGATTTGCGTAATATATTCTTTGTATTTAGTTTCACTCTTGGATGGATGGAAGGAAATGAATAATTTAATGGAAATATTTGAAAATAGTCTAGCAATGGGTACCCCCTCTACATAACGAGTTTTTCATAGTTACCACATAGAATCCAACACTGGTGGGCAAAAGTCGATTATAATTTAGGGAAAAAAAATAGCTGCTCTCTCTCTAGATCTACCAGAGATTACTATCAATAACACGTCTACGGCAGCCGGCAGGAGCGTCGCCATACCGCCCCGCGGGGTATCACGCTAGCATTCGTCCTTGCGCGGTTAGCTCCCGCACGTGTTTTAATAGGCTATCTGAGTAGATCCCGTCGACAATGCCTTTGCATCGGAACAGGTGTAAAGCGGGCTTTATTAAACTAAAGTGACGCCCGAACGTCACTGATGGCAGCGATTATCCGCAGATGGATCAGATCAATGATGTCATAACGTTATTCATTGCTCTGTATGAGATAATCCATATCCTATTAAAGTCAAAGTGGATTAGGCAGGAATTGTTCACCCTGCCAATGGGGATTTGAGCTTGGTTGACTTCCCAGAAAGAATAATTTACTTGCAAATTCAGACAAATAAAATGCACGTTGACGTATCGACCGTAGCGAAAATTCGTCCCAAAATGAAAGATTGCAAAAGATTTTTTCATAGATTGGCGCACTGTACAAAACAAGACATTTAGCGCTAGTACAATTATTCTCTGCCCGAAGGTTTTCCTTTCCTTTCGTCGGTAGTAAGTGGTAAGATGCCAGTGGTTTAATGCACTTCTCGGATTGCGCAGGCTAACGCTGAAGTAAACACAAAAGCGCCGTCAATTTGTTTTTGCAACTCAACAGGGAGAAAGAGGGTGGGGATGGGGTGGGGGGTGGGTCCGATGGTCTGTTGACAGACGACTGACGAATAAGACTGCTGGCTCTACACGTCCACATAAGCTCTTGTTCGTTTATGAGAGATCACCCAATTCTGCATTTTTATTTTCAGCCGCTTCATTTCATGATAATGCAGAATCTACAATGTGGTCACGCCATAATATCGTTTGTATTAGCATTCACGAATGTATCTCACAGTTAATTAGAAATCTTTTTTTTCCAACTTCGTAATGTTTTACCGTCAATCCAGATCGAAGTAGACTCAGCCATTGAAATGAGTAAGGCATAAAAACGACACCCAGACTTATTTGTGTCAGTCTATATAGTTCTACCTCGTCTTCATGAGATTTGGAGCAACACATTCTGTTCATATTTTACAATTCTTCCCATTTTTTGAGAGCAATGGGAAAGAGTCCATTTTCATCGCGCCTTGACTGCTTCGATCGATGGAGTGTGCCACAAATTATGCACCCCTTGTCAGATTACAGTACCCGGCCTTTAATGAAATCCTTCCGAGTCCTCTTTCCTCCTCCTTTTTCCTTTCTTCGCTATCTATCAGTCCTTATAAGTACTCGATTTGTGCTAATAGATTCCCTTCTCTCTAGGGAATATGGATAATTCACATCCGCGCAATCACAGAAGCATTCCTGTACAATTTATCAGAAATGTCAGGAAATATAAGGAGAAAAAAGAGGGTAAGAGATAAAGAAGAAAAGAAAATGCAATTTGATGGCGTCGAGGGACTTTCACCTGACGCATTTTCTTTCCGAATGCGAACATGAAGATTTGAATTGAACACCCCCATGATTTTTGTCTGCACACTTACAAATGCATGTGGATAACCACAGACACACAACCAAACATACGTGCGCACGTACACGCATGCTTTTTAATTCAAGTGTCTCTGATCGCTCACTTCGTATAAAACATGCCCACCGGATACCCGAAAGAATATATTAATCAATCCTTGATACCTTGAGGAGTCTGAAAAAAAAAAGGTAATCAGGAAGCAGTGGATGGGGAAGCCCCGGCCCTCTCCCTTCCTCTAAAAATCAAAAGAAAAGAAAAAGGAAGGTTACTTAAGCTTTGATGAGAAATAGCAAACCTTACTCCTATACGTGAAATATCATGAAGTCAAATCATGAAGAGGTTCGTTTGTTTGCGTTTATCCCTAAAAAAAAAAAAAAAAAAAAAAAAAAAAATCCACATCCCTTTCAAGTTTTCACCTTGCACCTCTGGCAGTAGCTAATTTTCAGTGCTGAACAAGGCAAAACCAAATAAAAAGAGGCCCAAAACTTACCTCGCTCTTCCCATATTTACAATAATTAACGATAGGCATATGATAATGATAATCGTAATCATAATCATAATCTTAATGTTTATAATAAAAATAACAACAATAATAGCAGAAGTTATAATAATGACAATGATAATAACAATATTAACACTAGTGATAACAATGATGTATATATATTCATAAAGAGAGAGATTGAGAGAGAGAGAGAGAGAGACCTGATAATTGCAGAATAATGATACATGGCAGGACATCGAAAATAAGTTTATCATGAAGAAACACTATTGAATGTTACATATTATGCCAACAGGCTTCCACTCAGATTCCGAACACCTAGGAGTGTAATGAAATTTGGAGCCTTTAGTTTCTCAAGTACTAGTAGCATGTTATCATGATGCTTTGAAATACACTTAGATGCACCATTTTGTGCACCCTTGACTGAATCGAAACCTCTGAGATAAATCGTTGTTTTGTTTAAGCAAAAACTGTACACTTTTTTAAGAGAAGGCTTTTTGGGAAATATAGCTGTAAAGTCTTGAAACTTGTTGTGATAAGTAGAATTCAGACGGTTAATGGTCATTGACTTCATTCATAGAGCTTGAGTAAGTGCAGAGTTAACCTAATAACTATTATTTTTAAATAAAGTGGAGCATGTGAATGCACACAATAGATAACAGCTCTGGGAATATCACTTCAATACTCTAATGGAATCTGAATATGATATGTACCAACAATATCCGAAATTTGAATATTTCGGACACCACGGGTTAAGAGCATAGAACCTATTATGGACGTTACTCTTCTTTGCAGTTACTGTATAAAATGGAAAATACCCTTTCAAGTTTGCTTATTATTTCGCCCTTTGCAATCGCTTAACGTTGAAGACATCCTGCAGTAGAGAGAATAGTATCTTATATCAAGACCCAATCTCAGATGTCAAATCTCCAATCTCCAATATCCAATATCCAATATCCAATATCCAATATCCAATACTTAAACCTTGGCTTTCGGTCATCCCGACTGTTTTCATGCAGAAGTTAGGTACATTTTCAGTACATTCAGATTATTATGTGGAACGGCTGAAAAGTAATGGCAAGTTAGGCAAATGGGGAGAGAGCTGTCGAGAGGCATTTACATGAAAGAAAAAAAAAACACCCCATGTCTAGGTTGATAGAACGGTTGACGTCTCAAAAACATCGGACATAAATTTAGAGAAAAACGACATTTTCACGTTTCACATGAATTTGCAAGACGCTCATACCTCACATAAAGAGCACACGAGATAAGATGTGGGTGTTATTGCTCCACCACACTTCCATCCTCCTTGACGCTTATCATGGCTTGATGTTAGTTCTATTATTTTTCAATAAATCAAACACTTGGTCTTTCATTTAGTTATGATTTAAGAGGAAAGACAGGAGTTTCTATTGCTTCATTAGACACCAAAATACGATCTTTTTAAAGGACAATTCAATAAAAAAAAATAGCAAAGCTGTGAAGCAAAGTTACTGCCAGTTCTGCTATAATCTGTAAATGGTAGAGACAGAATTTTTGTGAAAGAATTAAAATCCTAAGATTTGTTACGTGACAGACTTTTATGACAAATTGTATAGCTTCTTTTGTAAACATGATTTGTGTGTGTGTGTGTGTGTTACAGTTGATTTAAATATCTAAGGAACTTTTCTCCGAAGCTCCTGACGGGTCTCTAAACCAAAATAAAGGTACCTTCATACCCTGTAGGAAACGTATATCCTTTGATATGGACTTTATCACAACGTTATATCATTATACGAAAAATTTGATCGCAAAACTACATCTAACTTAGTTTTTGAGATATTTGTGATTAATCCGGCAAAAAAGCAAAAAAATACAAAAGCAAATAAAGGGTGTTTCTAATCATAACTTCAACAATACTTCAAGTGTCAGTGATCTTTTTTTAAACATTTTTCTCTGTCTAATAATGGAATAACTTCGCAATGTTTGGAAAAGACGCTTTGATTACTACAACAAGTTTTGCGATCAAATTATCCATATCCTAATGAAGCACAGCTGACTTCATTCATGCCATCAATATACACAGACAATATTGACACGCAGCCACGCTCTCAGGGTGATTTTAAATCACATGACATTACAAATGGAGTATTTTCATGAACATGCATTGAGCACAAAAAAAAAAAATGTAGGCGAACTTTCGCTAAGTTTTCAAACAAGTCCCACACATTAGAAGTAAAAAGAGCTTACCGCGTATGAGACGTCTGTCCCATAGGTCTGAGTGTGGTGTTCGGCCAGTTGATTTGCGAATCTGCAATGAGATTTACATGGGTGAAAAACAATCGGAGAGCTGCAGCGGTTTGTATTCTAATGATTTCTTCGATTTACACCTTGATTGCGTTCTTCGACTGTGTAGGCGGCATTTGTTAAAGATTTACCCTTGGCTCTCTCTTAGAAACAAAGAGCAGACGACAGAACTCGCAAGGCGGGAAAGCGCTCCGGGATGTTCAACTTCATCAAGTTAAATGTGTACAATGAAAATCGTCACTCCACGTTTTCTGTGGGCACGCCAGGCGTGTGCGTTCGAAGTGTGTGTGTGTGTGTGTGTGTGTGTGTGTCGATGTATGTGTGTGCGAGGATGTGTGTGTGTGTGTGTGTATGTGCGTCCATGTGTATGCATGTGTGTACGTCTTTGCGTGGGGGAGAGAGAGAGAACAGTATGTGTGTTCTTATGTCTGTGTATGGAAAAAGCGCACAGTGTGTTATCTAAGGAAGATGGCAAGTCAGTTGCTGGTAGCTGGGCAAGCCCCCGACAAACAGCAAGGGTCCAGATTGAAGAACAGACGTCGAGCGACAGCAGGGCCCTGGGGGCACTGCGTGATACCCTCGTGGATTCTGTTGTTTGTGTTGTTTGTGTTGATAGACATTTCTGTGCGGCGAGGTGCCTGATTTGTGGAGGACCTTGGGGGTGTGCCAGTGACAACCTATGTGGTTCTTAGGGTGCTACATTTTTAATTCATTTTAAATTAGCGGACCTTTGCGACCTAATGGGGCTAGTAAGCCAGTTTGAAGTTAGCTCATGTGCACATGAGTACAAATGACCTTTCTGTTGTTCAGTTGGTTGGCACCTCACTCGTTTCCAAAGCGACAAAATGCATAAGCTTGCCAGACCTAACAATTTATAGAATTCATCATTCATGTTTGAACAAAGGATGAACTTGCGGGGACCAGGTGACCAGAACTATGGTCCGTTGTTGACACTTGGGAAAGCATCAATTTATGATTTTTTTTTTTTTAATCGAATGTCCTTTTATTTTCCTATTGATGTTGCCAAATATCATTTTAACTTTAGGTGGATGTGCTGGCAAGCACCATTTATAAGGATTACTTGAAGGACCCCTTTGAAAATCAGCCCTAACTACGGCTGAAAGGGCAATCCTTCCCATGAGTGGAGAATGAATACATGAAAATAAAAATAGTAATTATATCACAGGTGTTTATCTTAGTAAATATAAAAACCAGCATGCCCTGTTGGTTCAAGTGACTTTTCCCCCTGCTCATTCGCAAAGTGAAACTCAGAAGTGGCTTATAGACCAGTTAACTAGCCTATTCAAATATATAGATGTTTCTTTTGTCTTTACTTAGTAACGAGCTATTCTACACATGTATTATTTACCTGAACACCTCCAAAACACTTTATTTCAATAAAGTGGAATCCAATAAGCATATACATTATAGTTTTGCTACTTTTGCCAAATTTCGGGCGAGCTTTCAGATCGTCAAGACCAACCATTGTCAGAAAGCCATGCATGAAATTAGATAGATAAATAAACCGGTCGGTTGATTGATTTATCTTATTGATTTGAACTCATTTTCACTTTGTGTTTTACAAAAACAAAGAAACGAACATAATTGAGTTACAATGATCATTACTGTACAATAACACTTTATTTTTATTTTCTTACCTACAAAAATAACCGAAATGTCAATTTTTGTAATATATATTTGCAATGATGGGTAAATACACAATAATCATAAGAACCAAAGTGAAGTGGTCCGATATATACAATGTATGTGTATATTAGGCTTTCCTTTAATGAACGACTTAAAGACTAACATCTTGTTTTACTCAGGCGGAAGATGTCAATGATGGTACTTCAGAACACTTAGTGCCCTTCTTTGCCCTTTTCTCATCCAGTCTAAACCTTGTATCATCCGATCTAAATATCGTATCATCCAGTCTAAACCTCGTATCACCCAATCTAAATCTTGTATCATCCAGTCTAAACCTCATACAGTCTCAATCTTATACACATAGATCGATCGCAAGAGAATTTAACCTTGCGGTGCGTTTGGTATGACCTTATTATTACACATATTTTTTTTTTTCTCGAATAAAGCGTGAAAGTGTCACAGCAAAAATTATGCGTAAATTATTTCTCACATAACTGGAACACAAGATATTTACTTCCTGTAACAATTTAACATGGGTTACCGCTTAATCATGATATGAATGCCTAGTGGGCAATATTTCCTCTAGAAAAGCCAATTCTTACTTTGCTTTGTTTTGTTTAGAGCTCATTTTTCGTCTTGAACATAGTTATATCCAATTCAATTCAATCAATTTCATTTTTTTTTTGGGGGGGGGGGGTTTCTTCAACACAAATTCAAAAAAGAGAATTACAAATGATCTTGAGCAGTTTTGTTGAGTGGACATTGTGTGACATCAAAGTTAGATTTAAGAATAATTGAGGAATTGAAAGCATGTATAGCTGAAGATATCATTTCATACCAAACTTGTCGAAATTGACTGTTCTGAGGGGAAAATGAGAATGAGGGGTCCACTTAAAAGTAGATACATGGAAATAATAGATAATAAAAACGTCGCAGTGTCGTGGTGTCTAGTATTAATGTGATTTTCTAAATTAGAGATTTTTTTTTTCGCCATTGCAGAAACTCAACGTGATGTTTCGATATGCAGAAATGCTAGTACTGATCTGAAATTTAATCTAGTTTGCCATAAGGTAAGTATAAAGAAGAAGAGGAAAAAGTCAAACAAAAGGCAAAGCACAAAAATAAAGAATAAGTAAAAAAAAAAGACGAAGAAGAAGAAGAAAGTGGAGAGGGAGAAATGAATGTAAGAATATGAAAAAGAGATAATGAGGATTAAAAGGTGAGATCCGAAAGGTATATGGCAAAAGTCACAGAATTAATACGAATGAAGACAATGAACAGAATGTGATTCCAGCCCATTTTGTAATTCTTCATTTGATTCTATATTTTCTGTTGTGCAGAGATCTTTTTAGGCAGCAACAGGAAAAGTTTGTAAGGCCATGTTACCATGGTTACAGCATAATCCATACTCACGGATGCCATACACAGGGTTTCGCTGTATTTTTTTTTTTTATCATTTGAAAGTCTATACATATGGAATGTAGATGAAAGCCAATTGTCATTACCCTAGAAACTTAACACCCGCCCGTCCTGACCCTTGTAATGATACTGAGCACAGCGTGGTGGGCGCAGAAAAATGATGGGTTCCAATGATGTTAATCTATGGTCATTGCCTGATTCCATTAATATGATTGCTTTTTTCATCTCTCCACATTGCACAAAATATGACGCCTCTCCCCATTTTCTGGGCTGGTCCATTGCAATGAGAGGGTAATATTAATTTTGTAATTTTCTAGGGTAAACCATTAATAATCAAGTTACGATTGGCTATTTGCTTCATCTGTGCTGTCTGATGTTACTTATTTTACGTATCCATCGAGAATCTTATTAAAGGACCAGCAACCCACACGCACCTGAATTGATCATTGCTGTTCTTATGTTTTCTGATTTTTCGTTATTATTTCTTCAGAAGACATTGCTCATATTGGGTAAAGACATCTGATATCACTGTGTACCTGTACAAAACGAAAGAACACACCAACACACAACCCCCCCCCCCTTGCAAAAGAGAAAAAAAAAAGGAAAACTGCTACCAGAACCTGGGGCCATGAAATAATAATCCCCTTGGAGCCAATACATATTTTCCCAAGGTCCTTCTAATCCGATTTGTTGACTTTCATTTAGCAGAGGATTGTCAGATAAAATATCCTATAGGGAGCTATTCCCTGTCTGTGAATTTAAAACCGACTGATCTCATTGAAACATGGAGACGCAGATTATGCGATAGAATTTACCTTTTTTTGTACTACGCATTCGATTATACCCAATAATCTCCGCAGCCAGCGGACTTACAAACACTGGTAACAAGCAACCATATAGCTATACGAAATCCTACCCACCACATGCTATATAATCGTATTTTCTTCCGTCGAGAGTTTACGAGAAGAAAATGAGAGTGAGAAAAAAATAAGTTAAAAAGCCGTCGATATAGCTATTTTTGAAAAATTGCTAGACCTTGACATGAAATGCAAGACGTTTAAATTATAGGTTGGGGGAATATCCCTCATTATTCGAATTCAGCAGAACATCATGGTAGATATATTTCCCATGCTTAGTAAGAGATTCTATCCCCTCTGACAATGATAAGAGGTACAAACTCTTTACTTTCGCCCCTTCTCTCATTTTCTTGTCTTCTTCATTCCTACTTTCCTTCTTTTTCATCTTTTCCTTACTAATTCTATCTTGAATCGCACCAATACTTTTTTCTCTCCTTCTTCTTCTTCTTCTTCATCATCATCATTATCATCATCATCATCGTCCTCTTCTCCCCCTCCCCCTTCCTCGTCATACAAATCTTGCCCTCTCCACTCGCTTTCAACCACTGTTTGACACTAGCTCTGTGCCTCGGTGTTTCTCATCATTCTCCATCGTTTAATGGTCTGCCCGTTTGCAGCAGTATTTCTGTCTATCAACGACCCATTACACCATCATTCCTCGCCATAGCGAGGGGGGCTAATACGGTTCACCTCCCCGTTCTCGGAATGGAGGGAGCGAAACCCAATCCGCTCCAGATTGCCGGGGCATTTCTTGTTGTCGAGCACGTTTTCGCGGTGAAATTTGCCTCTCCGCTATCGAAAGATGAGGAAACTTGTTGAAATCTTGCATGCCCATCTTGAAACTGGACGCACCCTCCTTTATCAATTCAGTGCATCTCTCGAAGTCGAGAGCTCTTGTTAACCTGTCGCGTTGCATTTGACAATGTGACAAGCTGGGATGAGAAAGAGAGAAGAAAAGGAGAGAGGGGGGGGGGGGGGTAGGGAGAGAAGGAGAGAGAGAGAGAGAGAGGAAGAGAGAGGGAGAGAGAGGAGTCAACTTGTTGCATCTTTTTTTAAAGGCTCGATAGTCCCTAATTTGATTAAAAACGTACTGTGGTGTTTGAAACATTATTTGAAGCCTAACTCTTTGGCCCAAATTCACGAAGGTGGTACAATTGAAACCATGGTTTAAACCATGGACAATTTGTATGGGGTGCCAAGTGCCACATGACCTATTTCGTTACGAAATCAGTCATTTCGTCGACGAAATGACTATTTCGTTGATGAAATGTTCATTTCTTTGACGAAATGTTGTCATTTCGTCGACGAAATGACTGATTTCATAATGAAATAGACCATGCGACACTTGGCGGTCCATACAAATTGTCCATGGTTCAAACCATGGTTTCAATTGTACCACCTTCGTGAATTCGGACCTTTATGTGTCATGGTGTAAATCCCCTGTGTGTAACATTCTGATACAGCAACGTAGTGATGCTTTGGGAAAACATTCTATTTTTTTTTTCAAGTCTATGTAATCTTTATAGATTTCGTTTCCCTGGACATGTCATGAGCAAAGTTGTAGTGAAAATGCCACTTTTTGCTTTGATGTAAATTTAATAACAAATTAATGATTGTTTTTCTGTCACATAACCAATAGTTTCATTACTATATATACATGTAGATGTCTGACCATTTTGCATACAAAAGAATGTACCATCAGCTCTAGTTGGAAACCTCACTTGAGAGTCAATTACTACATAAAATGCAAGCTACATGAGACATGAATGGAATCGAGAGAAATTATTTCCTGAGTACCGTGGCAATTGGCGGTTTATTGATCGGATTGTGCGTTTTGAGCAGAGTATGCGAAGTTGGAACGCCGTCGACTGAGTCAGGCGTGCGAACGTGGCACATAGAGAGCTAATATGAGCAATTGATTACACTGACACTATAAAGCCCCGTGTATGGGGTGTATAATAAATATCCATGAATTAGGTATTAGAAAGATAATAAAAATTTCTTTTTCTTAAGTGAAATTTGAAAGGTCAACAGTCTGACCAGTAAACATTTCTTTCCTTGTAATTTCTGTAAAATGACAAACTTCTGTTGTTTTTTTGTACATACTTGCATCCAATATTCTCTTCTACCCTAAGTTTTGAGTACAATGAAGTTTAAAATCAAATTCAATGAAATCTATAACAAGAAAATCGTTTTACAATTTTGAATTCTGTTCTCCAAGATAATTAAATCATTTGATGAAATAACATAATGATATTATGTTGATATTTAGGACGTTTAACTTCGAAAAGAACCAACAACGCAGAAATTGTAACCTTGGTATCTTTGTTGGTGTTGTTTTATATTAGCGCTTTCTTTCATAACGCCATCTTTGATGTGTCAACAGGGATTTTTTTTTTTTTATTAATCTCGTTGCCTCACGGTTATGTATAATTATGTCTTCTTCTTTTTTTTTTTGTTCCTTAGTAGTGTTTCTCAGAATTATTGCATTACCCATACTGATATTTAGTGCTATCCGTGGTATCTAGGTACTTTCTGTCACTGCTTAAAAGTTTTTTTTTTCTTAATTTCGTTTGTAAGTGCTAAAAGTTGTGTTCTCTTCGTTAGATAAGAACAGGGTTTTATATATATATATATATATATATATATATATATAAAGAGTTTGTTTGCAAAAACCGATTAGTCCATATTTGCCAAATGGAGATATTTGCGATTAAAGGTCAAGAAAAATAGAGAGAATAATAAAAGATGTTTTGCTTCTTTTGACCATAACTCTAAAAATGTACCTTTATATGTAGTGACCGATGTATCATTTCAAAGGTATTATTTTGTACTTCGTGACAGAGACATTATTTCAAAATCTTCAAAAATGGACTTATCGGACTTATGGACTTATGTATTAGGTGTTTCACAAATTGATTTTCCCTTTTGAATTCTTCGATTTCTGTTTTTCCTGTACATGAGTAGCATAATTCAACGTGGAGGTTACTGTGGTCGTAGCTGTTGAAAGAGTGCGTTTTCATCTCTTTTGGTGCAATTTCAATATCGACTAGATTTTGAAGATGAAAATCTAATCAAGTCGATGATTAGCCCGCAATACTTTAGGTCGCAGCGCCCTCTACCGAGGCTTACAATAGTGGTTTCTTACAGCGCCGCAACCTACATTACATACATTACAGTACATTACGTTACATTACATTACATTACATTACATTACATTACACTACATTTACATTATATTACACTACATGACATTACTTTACATAACATTTACATTACATTACATTACATTACATTACATTACATTTACATTACATTACATTACATTACATTACATTACATTACATTACATTACATTGCATTACATTACATTACATTACATTACATCAGCTGTGGGTACATTGTTATTTAAGCTTATGAGGATATTTTGTGAAGAGTAATGTCCAGGCATTGTACCATGATTATGCGGCCATGGTGTATCACTACGTCTGATTTGCATTTCTGCCTGTGAGTGAGATCACTTTTTTTTCACGAAAACAGTTTGAATCATAGAAATTCCACAATTTTCTCAAATATATGTCGAATTTCGATGAACGTTTGACCCTTCCGTTGATGTGATTTTACTCTGGTAATCAAATTTGCATTCCATTCCACCCCAAATATGATCAACTCATGCCCTTATGTAAAGTCAAATTCTTTGGATGGCTTCGGTTGTCATTTTGATTGTATATTCATGCATTTTAACGAGGTTAGTTTTTATCAAATATCTATGTCTTTATGTTTTGTTGTTTTATTATGTACAAATTTTGTTTTGCGTATTGATGTATGTTTCCATGATATTTTCATCATGTTACCAGGGCTCTCTGGAAAAGAAGGACCTGCACACGCAGGTCTTGATGAGACTGCCTTGGTAACATAAAACTGAACTAGATAGATAAATAAACTGAACTGAAACGGCTGAAACAATTCAGGCAATCTCAAAATAAACGAACAAAAGACACAAGTAATACATCAAATTTTGACGATGGTAGGACGCTACAAAACAGACAAAAGTAACGCAAATCAAGTCTACAGAGACATACAACGAGATGAAATATAATCACTATATGGAATGGAAACACATAATAATCTTTGATTTATATGTGAAGTAACCATTTTCAAAGCCGATTAAACATGATCATATCTTTACATTCATATCTCAACTACGGAAATGGAATGGAAGGACACACGCGCGGCAAAAGATTTATACCTATGTTGTTGCATGACGTATGGTGAAAATGAACTATCAAAAAAGAAAAAAAAAACAATACGTGCGAAGAAAAAAGGCTGCAGTCACTTTTTTCAAAGGTTCATATTCCAAAGGTTGGTTAATCCGAAAATGAAATAAGGTACATAATATTCTGTAAGTTTGTAAGTCTGTAAGTCTGTAAGTCCTTTCAGACGCTACAATCACTTTTTCCCCCTCCACAACCATTATCTGTTTCTCTTGATACGCTTCTGTCGAAGATCGCTGTCTCTGTTGTGTATTTTCGTTTGCTATTTTGTCTTCTATTTGTTCAGCGTTTCCATTCCGTTTTGTCCCGTACAGCCTTTTCTTCAGTAGTTGTTTTGCTGTTTAGTCCTGTTTCATGTTTGTTCGTCTGTTAGTCTTGTCCATCCCGTTTTGTCCCGTACAGCCTTTTCTCCTGCAATTGTTTTGTTGTCTAGTCTTGTCCTATGTTGTTCACGTCTATGATAGTAAGTATATTTATCTGTGAATCTAGTTCTCAGTGGGCTTCCAGATTTCTTCCTCTTTTTTCCCTCTCCTTTTGTATTTATGATGCTTCAATCAATCAATTAATCTTCCCATTGATGTTATTTTTCCAGAGGGGCCCACATTCTACAAGCTCTGTCTTTTTAGTGGGTCTCTCCATTTTTCGCACTTTAAGCAAAGTTATACATGTACCTTATTTCGATCACTTCTGTTTTTTTTACTACAATGTATAATTACTGTAAGGTCCTCCTCAACTGTTTCACATTCTTTTCGATACATAATGTCCTGTTTACCTTATTCTCTGTTGTCAGAAGTGTAACTTATATGTTTTGTCGAAAAATGAAATAAACTTTGAATTGAATTGAAATTGAAAGTTGTCATGCCGGAGGTTCGTTATTTCGAAAGTGAAAGAAGGCTTCTTATTCCGAATGTTCGTTCACGCCGGTCACTTAAAACACGGCTGTTACTCCGGTCACTCTTGTTACTCGAGTCACTCCGGTCACTCCAGTTAAATACTCTGGTCACTTTGGTCACTCCGGCCCTAAGGTCACTCCAGTCACTCCAGTTACTGCGGTCATTATGGTCAATCCAGTCCCTCCAGTCACCCTAGTCCCTCCGATGATTCCGGTTACTCTGGTCACTCCGACCACTCCGCAGTCACTCTGGTCACTCCAGTTACTCCAGTCACTCTGGTCAATCCAGTCACTCCGGTCACTCCGGTCACTCAGGTCTTTATGGTCACTCCATTCACTGCAGTTATACTCCGGACACCCTGGTCCCTCCGGTCACTCCAGACACTCCAGTCCCTCCTGTCACTTCACTCACTCCATGCAGTTACTCCAGTCACTCTGGTCCATCCAAGTCACTCCGGTCACTCCGGTCACTCAGGTCTTTATGGTCACTCCATTCCCTGCAGTTATACTCCGGACACCCTGGTCCCTCCGGTCACTCGAGACACTCAAGTCCCTCTTGTCACTTCACTCACTCCATGCAGTTACTCCTGTCACTCTGGTCAATCCAAGTCACTCCGGTCACTCCGGTCACGCCATCACCCCAGTCCCTTCGGTCATTCCGGTTACTCTGGTTACTCTGACCACTCCGCAGTCACCCGGGTAGGTTACTCTAGTCATCCTTAGATCTTTTTTCTTGTACTCCTAGACCAGCCTTTCTCTCTTTCTTTTTCTTTTTCTTTCTCTCTCAGTTTGCTTTAAGTAAATCTGGTTCGCTAAAACTCCACCTTTTCCAATAATGTTTACACTTCTATTTTTGATACTTTTGAAAAAGTTCCCTCCCCTGGCTCTTTCACTCAGAACTTTGTTTGTTTGTTTGTTTGTTTTTTCATTTACATGCTTGTTTTATGTACATGTTATTTGAATCTGAGATTAATCTTAACGATATTGTTATAAAATCCTTGTTTCTGAGGCTTATATATGTATATATATATATATATATATATATATATATATATATATATAGATAGATATAGATATATGAAGAGCTTGCTCCCAAAAGGCGTTAAATCCATCATTTTTCAATGGATTTGGTGCCGTTTGGAAGCAAACTCTTCTATATATAGTATTCTATTTTTATTTTTTTTTTCTATTTGAGAAGTGCACGTACAATCCTGACACCAACATCGCACTCAGGCCTGACATTCCGCATTAATGATTTCGTCAAACACGAGACACAAGGCAATAATATACCTCTTGACGCTAAGAGTGTACATTTCGGCAGGTTATATTAAAATAATCTTTAATGTATACATATCAATATATTACAATAACTGTTCTACAGAAAGGAACACATTCGAAAGATCTATGATGTCACGCCATATCATCATCATGTACATTTTCTCTGGTACGAATTGAAACCTCTCAGTGACAAGGACGATTGGACAACACATAGGAATATCACGTCATTATCATAGAGTCACGATTTAGCAAAAAAAAAAAAAGAAAGAAAGAAAGAAAGAGAAAACAACAAGGACAAGAAAGATCCCCATACGCCGGAGCGAGTTATTGAAACGTATAATGCAGCGATCACCCTGCCATGTACCACTAGTAATGTTTTACTGAACACAGACTTTCGCAAGCTTTTGTCTGTGATTGATACAATAATTATCACAAATAAGCGCAACACACAAGTTTAAAGCAATAATTATCGTATGATAAATGCTTTATAAACCACCGTGTTATTCCTCTTCGACTGGACGGGCCCTCGTAAGTAAATACTTGAATGACTTCTCATCAATATAGATTATATACTCGTATCACTTTAAACATCACTATGTCAAAAGCTTCAGAAAATAACTCTGTACTAGAAGCCACATGCGTGTTAATGAAATTATGGAAACTGCCCTCATTGTTGGGAAGGATGGGGGCCTATCCAGGTATTCACTAGCCTTCTTTGGTGAAAATCTCTCTTAATTTATATCGTGCTAAACGTGACGTTTCAGCACACAGTGCCTGCTAAAGAAACAATGGTAACAATCGTCCTTACACCTCTTCAAGTAACAAATGGAGAATGAATATAATTCTTAATTATGTTTGATGACACGTAATATAGCATTATTTGATTCTTTATCTCACAACTAATCGGGAACGAGTTTTCTTAGAATAGTAGGCCTCATTTGGGGAATTAATCCAACAGTCACATTGATTTCTATATTTATGCCTAAGTGCTGATTTGCTTTCAGTGGAGAAAAAAAAATACTGTGCATGGTCTCTTTAAAGAGTAGTGCGTTTGAAACAACAGAAAATGTCATCATTTTAATGTGCTCCGGCCAACGATTTACACATTCGCGTGATAACGGTACCTCCTCAGTTCATGTTAAGAATACATTTGTTTAAGTCCTATTTAACAATGAAATTCTAGTCCTTTCTTTGACCAACATAAAATCAATTGTTTTGAAACAAATTTCTAACACCATGAAATAGAAGGAAGACGAAATAAGATCTTGACATTACACTTTTTTTTGAAAGATTTGACTGTATCCCACTTAGCACGCTTCGATTTACCTTATATACCATTCTGCACATCAGACAATACAGAAAGACCAATACAACAATAGATCACCCGCATAGCAACTCTCCATATTGATAGGACTCAAACTTTCTTATATACTGTTCATTTCTTACAAACTTTTCTTACCAGCAAATAGTTGCAGACTTTCAACAGACTCCTTTCTCATACCCAACGGAACAATATTCGGCCTCTTCTTTTCGCGAAGCTGGCGGTGTGGTAGAAAGCATTGGCCCGTGGAAATAGCATGGTCCTCTAACATTTATGACCGACATGCCAACCATTTTCATTATTTAAATAGTGTTTGATAAAATTTTAAACAGCATTTTTTTTCCAGATGATACAAAAAAGGAAAGCTATTACAGGGACACCTGAAAGTTAGACCTTTTTGTTTTCAAAAATGTATTATCATCATAAATATTATTTTCATTAGTATTGTATCATCATTGCTGTCATCATTACTATAAAATGATCATTTTTATCATCGATTTCTTCATTTTCTATGATCACCAGACAAAGATTTGTAGTATTTCTGTTTCCCTACCACCTCTTACAAAATGGCGCAACTGGATTTCCGTGATTGCCAAAGGAAATAAGTTCCAGTCGTTTCTAAAACTGACAGAAAAGAAAAACAAGAAAAAAATGCAGGTACTAAGGATTTTTGGATCTTTATATACAATGGCTTAAACGTATGAGGTAGCTGTATGCATACATATTTCTATACTCTGAAAAATATATAAAAAACAAGAATAATTAAACTACATTCAACTGTTACAGCGGTGTGAGACGGCGCTCTCAAGTCTATTCAGTAGGAAACTATGCGCTATCATTCTGTTGTGGGTAGCACGGGTGCACGTCACGAGACCGACACCCACGTGTCAGACAGCCCACGAGTCATAGAGCTCACGAGTCATACAGCCCATGAGTTATACAGCTCACGAGTCATACAGCCCATGAGTTCGACACTAAGCAAACAAGGCCCACGAGACCGACACATTAGACCCCGTGTTATATCTGTCGAACTCGAGGGCTGTTTTTACCTATAGTGTCGGTCTCATGGTCTCATGGGCTTTATTTGCCCAGTGTCGAACTCGTGGGCTGTAGGACTCGTGGGCTGTATGACTCATGGGTGTCGGTCTTGTGGGATGACCCCAGCAGCACCGCTTTGAAGAAGAAGAAAAAAAAAACAGTCTATATTTAGCATTTTCCCACGCGACGCTTTACATGAATGATTTATATTTTTCACTTCACTGTTGTATACATTCATTCACACATAGTCATTTCGTCATGCACGTACACAAACTTTTTGTATGATATTTTGCTGTGGAGCATGACCATGCATCAGCGTTGAAAGTATTTAAGTTTATATACCACAACTCAAACAGTTATGATCCAAATATTCGAGGAATATTATTCCAAAACATAAATACTGTAAATATAAACATTCGCCACTCAGATTTATCCACATTCTGATCTTTAAACCAATGTTTGCTCATAATAGCGTACAGTATAGTTGAGCACATTGCATCCGCTCGTCTGTTATTCAATATAATGAGATGATGAAAGTGCGTTTGACATAGTTGTAACTATGTCAATGAAAAAAAAAACAATTTTGCGCTCATCTCCCTTCAAACTGGAGTATGATCAAATCGAGCCGTGATATTTTCTGTTTTCAAAACAGCCCGTTACATAGATCTGTGCGAAATCAGTCGTATACTCAACTCATACCTGTTTTTATTGTGTATTGCACATTCCTACCGCAAATTGAGGCAAGGCGTTTGACAACAAAAATACGAGTCTGAGCTTATTGTTAATTAACATCATCCCTCTGAAGATCGCATGGTCACGTGACGCATATCGTGCACACGGTTATGTCACGCATATATGATTCACACATCAGTTTCGCATTCGTTGCATTCAAATCATTGTACATGTACATCTCACAAGCATTCTGTGCTTGAAGAATAGGCATTTCCAAATGGCAGGAAAATCTGTTCAAGCTTTTTATGAATTCAAACAACATTCGTCTTCCCTGTAATTAAGCTCCATGATTATTGATGCTGTTAATATACTTATTAAAGGCATAACATTATAACGATTTAAAAACCTTAAATTTTGTGCTACAATTAATTTAATGAATGTTATTTGCTTGGTGCCGTCATGTTGCCAATTTGAACCTGCATTACATGTTAACAATGTCAAGTACAAGTTCAAAATCGCAGTTCAATAGAAAATCTTATTCAACCGAATAACCCCTAGAATAATACGCAGTACGGTGCTTCCATCAAAAAGAATATCTCAGCTATTTTTAAGATCGTTACTGAAAACTAGGGACATGGCTTATTTTCAGACAAATGATACACATGCTAAATTATGACTATGTGATCATGTGCCACACGATTTGCTTGTCACAATTTTTTCGGTGTTCTATTTATGTCACCGAGAAAATTAAAGACGGAAGTAAGTGAAGAGTGAAAAATACAGCATCATGGCTGTTTTCCTTTTCTTTTTTTAATCATCATGCGAATGATTTGTCGTGCAATAGAAAGTAAATGACATTCGAAATCAATCCCTCTTTAAGGTCAGCAAAAGTAGTCATATCATTAATACGAGGAGGTGACAACGGCGTGTGACGTAAACCAAGCATTATTGTAATTATATTTTTGATCGGATACCAAGGCAACATTTCCGACCACTTTTCCCCTATTTTGCCACAAGTTTCACGGAGAATGACTAATTTAGTCACGAATTTACTGTCCAAAGCACAGCACTGAGTTGAAGTGAATGATGACAACATCTCACACTACGGAGAGAAAAACAAACAGTGATTCTGTATCTCCTAATACTTTCAGGCGGTAGAGGGGGTTGTGCGGTCTCTAGCGTCAGAGCACTATTGAGTCAGGTCGCAGAAATTAGGCAAGCACCATGCCGCTTTCAAAATTATATAATCACAGTAGAATATGTCATCGAGTTAACATTAAGTTACAAAAGCATGTTTGTTGGCATATAGCTCGAATAGAATCCATTGAAACGCAAATAGGTAACTCGTATTTCACGATGATTATGCATAATAACGTTATACACGTAGGTCTTTACTTTGTAATCTCGATGACATATCGATGCCTGCCAGTAAGTTGGCTAAGTTCTAATTGAATGTATCGATGCGCGATTATTTCTCATTAATGATATCGCAAGTTTTAGAAAATATCGTCACTACTTATTTTTCCCATAGCGACTTTTAATAGCATTTATTTTTATTCCTGC
Organism: Diadema setosum; assembly: GCF_964275005.1. Classification (NCBI taxonomy): domain Eukaryota; kingdom Metazoa; phylum Echinodermata; class Echinoidea; order Diadematoida; family Diadematidae; genus Diadema; species Diadema setosum. Next base: position 27,534,424 of record NC_092706.1, read on the forward strand.
GTAACGACTTCAGCATGCATCGTACAATCATGGATCAGCATGATACTTGCATGAAATTCAACTTTTCTTTTCTGTGTTCTGATAATCTTATAAATTCTGAACAGGACCCACACGGCTCCCGTAGACAAAACACTAGAACATAGCTTTAGATCGGGACAACAGCAGAATATATTCTTCGGGCATTCACAATTCTACGACCTTTAAAAATGTCATGCCATCTTATCCAGAAAATGTCGATTTTTGACGATTTGACGATGTTTCAAAGTTCAGCAGCATTTTTCATTGGTATGAATTGATAATTGATTTGTTGGTTTCGGTCGCAACTTTAATCATTCATCTTCACGTTCACTAGATTACATCGAACCACCCTCTCAAGTTCTATTTTGACACATTTTACTGTTTAAAACAAACGAAAGCGAGAGTGGCTTTACAAAACTCCATAACATTTCATAACTCTCCACTCATATGTAACATAAATTGATTGTATATCGTGCTCTCCTAAATATCTTTGAAACAGTTCGCCAGGAGTTAGGTATACACGGGACTCGTTCTACCGAAATGCATGAATACCGGAAAGTGGTTCATCAAAATAAAGGGGAAATATCATCATCATGGCTACTTTTACATATTACACGCCAGGTTAAAATGAATGGCGACTTTGTGGTATTATGATTGCATAGCAATCGCTCTAGCACCATCACTCTTCAAAATCTTCAATTCGGTCGAAGTATTTTCATCACTGGTTTAATTTTTCGACTATGTTATCTTATGGACACGATGGCAAGGATACATTATCCTGCTGTTTTTGCGAGGATTTAGACCCGTCTAACTGTTGCAGCATGACAAAAATAGATTTGGTCGGTCTGGACTTGAGATCCGAGCCAAGCCAGCTTTGTCCTCTTTTGCAGTAAAAAAGGACACAATCAAACTCGTTATCGAAGTCGTTATCGATGTCGTTGATGTGGTGATGCGACACGTCGGCAGACCTGGCCGTCTCCGTAATGCCAGAGTTTATCCCTCATTGGTCGAAAGCGACACACGGCGCCCAATGTAGTGAGAAAACAAGAGCCGATCACTCTACCATACGATGGCGACGCGCTGTCGAGACATCTCGCTGGCTAATCCCGTTCATTCCTGCGGTCAGGACACCAAAAGCGAGCCAAAAAAACTCGCTTCAAACCTTGATGTCTGTCTGCTCCCTTCAGCACCAAACCAGCTCGCTTTGAGCGTTCCATGGTATAGAAACTGCCAAACAGCGCCCCCATTGTCAGGAGCAGGTTTTCACTTCAAGATAGTTCTATGCTATGGGAATAAAAAGACAAGAAGGCAATGGGGAAATACCCACAGTTAACCGAAGTCGCATACGTTATTCCGATATTAAAGTTTGTGATCTTGGTGCAAAATCATTGCATAAGAGTTCTGCCAGATTATTCTCGCAGACATTTCCATCAAAATTATCAAAATAATCTCCCCCCCCCCCCTTTATCTTTTCTGCACGGTAGTTGAAACTACACAATTTATAGCAATACAGATTTGCCAGCCACCTCAAGTACAGGCATTTTTTTTTTCTCTTTCTTTCTTCGTATTTTTACAAAATCGTTGGATTAATCAAAATTACGAAGCCTTCGAATGTGACCAAAATATGATGATGTCATTTTTTCCAGTTGAGGACTTTTTTTAAGGAACTGTGAGTGAGTGAGTGTACAGCTTTATAATTATAACACGTTGTATCAGTTCCCTAAGTCGAATATAAAATATGCCAGTCAACATTACGCTTCGTTCACATTTTGATAATAAGGGAATTGAGACATTTGATAATCAGAAAATAATGACACTTTCCATCAAATATTCACCAATTTGAGAACCACACATAGAAAACATTTTCCTTTACTCCTGCAGTTTTTTTTAACCTTGTCACTTAAATGTGTAAATTTGACCGTCTTGACAATTCTATAGTCGACTGAGTTGTAATTATGAACCACAAGGAATTCTCCTTTCATTTTACACACTGTGTCATACGAGAAGAAGAAGAAAAAGAAGAAGGAGGAGGAGGAGGAGGAGGAGGAAGTTTGCTTTATCGAAGCTGTGTCAGGGTTTGTCCTTCATTTCCTCTTCTCACCTGAGCAGATTTCGTTGTGTGTGTAGTCTAGGTCGATGCCCCGCCTCTTGCATTCCCGGATGTAGGCCGAGATGGCTTCACAGGCGCAGTTCTGGCCCTCGGGACACTCGCACATGTCCGTCAAACACGACCTGGGTGGAGACAACAAAATTTGGTTGAATCGTAAGGAATGACTCAGTACAGAATATTTCTGATTAGTTAGTTTTTATTAACTATTTTCTTTTTTATTTTTTTGTGGTGGGGGTGCACTAATGCATCATGCTTTTATATTTTTCCTAATTCAGAAAATGCAGAACCGAATCAATCAAATCAAATCAAAATAATTAAAGTTTATTCTTTTGACATCATGGACATGCGTGATTGAATACATGCCACGATTTTGGCAGTCAATGTTGCCTGTGGACGACGCATGTTTATAGTTCGATGTGTAGAGTTGACTAAAAATACTTCGTCTGTGTCACGGAGACAATTTTAATACTTTCGTCGCGGTGCATATTGCAAACCATACTATCTTTTTTCTTTCATATTTATGCATCGAACATTTATTCTAGTCATTCCTAACAAAAACGCAACCCTCTTTCTAATTCTTCTTTCCCTTTTTATATATCTTTATATATCCTTCTTTCTCTCTTTATTCATGATAACAGAAACCCTTAAAAGGATGTGAATCTGAGTCTGCTATGCATGGTACAAACAACTATATCTTTGTGTGTACCACTTTACTTTACTACAACAATATACTAATTTATTTTCACATGACATCAATTAGTTCAACTATATTCATCATTCTGTTTCATTATCATCACCAAAAAGATACATTGCACGTTAATAATGGCTCAGTTGGCAAGCAATAGTGTCCTAGTTTGTCAAGTTGACAGTTCCCGCCTTATTTTTCCTCTCACCTGTAATATGACTTTACATTCACCACGCCATGGCAAGGTTGGAAGGGCTCCGACTGCAGCGCTCGGCAAGCCTGCCTCGCTCTCCTTCTCGCCCCCCTATCGTCCCAGCACAGGTACTTGAGCTTGTTCGGCACGTTCGTGTCACACAGCTTGGTGCCGCCGATCCGCCACGATTCGCCGAACGTCCGAACGTCGTTCGTGAAATCGCCCTTCATCGTTCGCAGATCATCGTGTCTGTCCGCGTTGTAGTTCCCGCACAGTCCGCACATTTTGCTCTTGTACTTCGGCGGCACCGACAGTTCAACGAAGCTGTCACCGTCCCACGACAGCGTGATGCCTGTTGAATGAGCAGGTGCAAGCAAGTTTCGTTAACACATTACATTGTGTAATTCATGTGAATATTTACTTAGTAGGTTGCACAATTGTACTTTTGCAATGTGGCAAATCAACAACAAACACTGCATCGTCTACAAACGTCACTCCTTCCATATCTCTTTAATCAGAGTGAAATTCTGTTTGCGCTTTGCCCCAGAAAAGTTTGTGAACAACATTCTCTGAATTCTACTGGGAGGGTTAAGATTGTAGCCAAAATTGCGGGGGAGGGGGTACTTTATCAGTTCTATATGGAGCTCATGTTGAGACGGTAATTATAATACCAGTTCATGAAATTTATCGCATTGTATCATACGGTGGTAAATAATCAAAGGAAGTCTAACAATTCCCTATGTTGAGGTAAGTAGGCATATAACTGATGTACACTGCTTTAATGGAGACTGTGTTTACGTGGAATAAAAAAAAAAGAAAAGCAGATGGTGGAGATTAAAAATTAAATTTTTTTTCTACATTTTTTTTTTCTGTATGTGTTTTACGGTATGTATGAAAGGGATGACTATGAGAAAACTATGCTGTTGTTTTCCATTTTCCTTTCTGTTACGAGAGTCATAACACTGCAATCAAGTAGATCCATTCACACGCACGTCCTGTAAAATGCAACCTGAGTAATACATTTGCTTGTTTGGGTGTGTTTTTTTTTTTTCATTGTTGGTTCCGAAGCCATAAATCAGTGCGATTTCACGCAAAGGCGCCATCTATTGATGAGCAAAGCTCAGAGAAGAGATTTTACGTTGATTTGTAAAAGGCGCCAAGAATAATGTCTTTCTTTATTTAGGTCTTACCGAGCTGACTGGAGGACTGCTCTCCTATTGTTACTGTACTTAGGAAGCGGAAGGGATAAAAGGGCACAGAGCTTAAAGTACATGTATTGAGGCGTGCACAATGCAGCTTTTCTCTGCTTCAAAATGACTAACAACGTGTCACATTATGTTGTTGTCTGTCGTAAAGTCGTTGGTCTTATTCATACTTAATCTGAACATAGAAAGGAATTGACTGCTGCAATTTAATTAATTGCTCGAGCTTCTGTTACAATTGCTCGGGCTGATCTTCGTCTTGTGGCGAGTGCCAACAACTAACCTGACTTTGTCTCCACTATGACGTTATAGCTCTCCCTGTAGATTCGGAACGATGACGTCACACTGTAGGGCAGCGTCACCGTGTCATAGTTCACCCGTACCACGTAGTCTTGCATCAACCTGATGGCGTACCCGTCAAACGTGAGAAACACTGTTTTCGTCCAAGAGAACGATTTCGTGTGGCGCCCGTCGTTGCGAACTTTGACCCGGAAGTCGTTGGTGACGCAGTCCGCCGCCAGGAGATACTTGCAGCGCCCTTGGAAGTTGAAGAGACGGCCGTCGAAAGACCGATAGTGCGGATCTCCAAATACCGTGCAGACACCATTTTCTGTTGGAGAAGGCAGAATGGATGATTGTATGTACAAAATTAATGACCGCATCGTTACACCGGGTTGTGGTATTCCTACAATCACCAATGTAACCCCTGACCAAAACAGGGAGGGGACTGACAATGATATACCCCTGGTAGATTGGTATTATACTTGTAGTGGAGGCTACGTCCTCAAATTTAAATGTATATTTTAGTATTAGGTTATAAACATGACAAAGTGATGGAGGAATCTTTCATCATGAAATCGTTATAATTCCTCAAATTCGGCCATGACCATGGTGATATGCAAGCTGAAAGTAAGCTGCTTTTCATCGGACCTGTCAAAATTTCACACAAATAAAAAAAGTTAGTGGAAGATTGTTCCGAAAGTTAAGATCACATGGCAAGAAGTTACAGACGTTATTAAAAAAAAAAAACAACAACAACAACAACAACAAAAAACCAAAAAAAAAAAAAAAAACCAACATTAAAAGCTAGGGTATAAGGTTTAATTCTTCGTCATAAAGCGCCCGGCTAATTCGAGCTGAATATGAACACATTTTGTCTAGAAACAACGTAGACTTGAGCATTAATAATGGTATACTAATATTAACATTAAATATCTTTGTTCAGACTTTTAATTTTTTGCTAGCTTTCCATTAAAGAGGGTCACCAGCTTAATCATCATAATCCCGCCGATGTGTTTTCGGTAAATCCCGAACTTTTCCAACAACGGCAGATGATGAAACTATGCGCTATCGGAATTTTCTGTGTACAGCCCATCTGATTACTGTCCTTCAGACAGAATGAATGAACGAACGGATGGATGAATGAACGCCATACGATCAACTATGAATCTCTATGAAACCAATTCCATTTCAACAGGCGCAGATTAAGAGCTGGCTCCAGTCTGCCAGATGAATTTCGGGGAAACAAAAAGGAACTATAGCCTTCACAAAGACGTGACTACATCATGCTTAACATCAACCTCCATGATTCTAAAAAGGACCAATCTATCGACATTAAAGGGATTGTACAGTTTTGGTTAAGACCTAATTTCAGGTTTCTAACATTTTTTTTTTTTGTGAGATAATGAGAAACCTCTTATGAAATAATGAAAGAGCATGTAATTCTATGAGGAATTCAATGTTTATTTGATGAAAATTGGTTTTGAAATGGCTGAGATATCCAAAAACAGAGGGATTCTAATAAAGTGTGGAACCCACACTTTATTACGATCGCTTTGTTTTACTTTGTTTTTGGATGTTTCAGTCATTCCAAACCCGATTTTCATCAAATAAACTTTGAATTCCTCTTAAAATGGTATGTATTTATTTATTTATCTATTCACGTTTTTTTTTAAATACAGGGTAAGTCTCATTCAAGCCAGAGGCCTGCTTTTCAAGAGAGCCCTGTTCAATTCAATAGTTTATTCAATAGTTTATTTATTTCCATCATCACAAAGAAAGAAAAGAAAAAGTTGACATAATCCAAAGTGATACAATTTTTTTTTCATTTCTCTTACACTCGTCCGATAAAGGATTTTTTTCAATACAATATAAAGTATATTATACACGAATGGTGTCGTAAAAAAGAAACAATGCACTTTGTCATGGCAACAAAAATAGTAAATAATCACAATGATGGAAAACAGTGTTCCACTAAAAAAGCCACGCTTGTAAAACGTGGAACACTCGAACAAAACAACAACAGCACCAATTTGTTATACCAAATAGACATATTCATTTAAATTCTTCTATATACTATTGTACATTTTACTAATTGATATAATGATGTTGATACTATGAACAATACTTACTAGGATTTTAGGATGCAATCGTATAAACTATATAACATATCACATTTGTGGCACAGACACTATGGGGCCAGGTGTGCCAGGAAAATTGAATGGAAAAAGATATGCAATCGGCCACAAAAAAAAACATGACGACAACAACAATAACACAATACACAGAAATAACAAAATTTGAGGAAATGCACTCAGACAGATACTGGACAACGAAGAACGAGGAAAAAGTAGCAGGGAAGAATAGAGAAGGAAAAGGAGAGGGATGGAAAAGGTCTGTGGACACACTACAAAATCTCAAGGAAAAGTGAAACATGACGGGTTTTTCCATTGAACAGAATTAACTGGTATATTTAGAAAACAAATATTTTTTGAGTTTATACTTAAATGTAATTAACTTCACAGATTCTTTTAGATCATTATCTAAGCTATTCCAAAATCTGGGTCCGGTATAAACAAATGTATTTTGAGTGTGTACAGTTCTAACTAAGGGAAGATGAAATTCTTTAGATTGTCTAGTGGGATAATTATGTACGTGGCTGTTACGGTGAAATAATGAATAAAATATTTTGGGTAGATGATTGCAGTTGTAATTAAACATAAATTGACCAAGTTGTAACAAATACAACTCATTTATTTTCAGAATTTTGTGCTCAAGGAAAAGCTTGTCAGTATGTGCTCGGATATGAAGGTTAAAAACGATTCTGAGCGCCATCTTTTGCAGAAGAAATACCCTGTTGGTATGCTCTGTACTATATCATAAGTATTTTCTTGGTATTTTGCAAACACTTAAAAGCCCGATTCTCATCTCCACCAATACTGTACCATCCCTTTAAAGAACAGAATTGAAATGGAATTAATTGGATTAATTGGATCGCGGCATTATCCAATCAGACGACCCTGTCACGTGATACTGTGACGCAAACGTTAGAGGAAAGCTCAGCATAGAGCAATAACCCTCGCAAGGGGGATTCTTGCTGAACCTTCTTATGGTGCCCAATAGGTTGTCATGACAATACTTCTGAACTTCGGACAGCAGAAAATTATAGGCGCGACAGAGAAAGAAAACAACACAATTGCAAATTTGAATTTGCTATGACAACACTGGCACATCCAGATATGTAACAAACGATTCGCGTCACTGTAGTATGGTAGGCAGGTATCTTAATCCGTTCCATCCTGAATTCTGAAATCCTAATAGATTTAATACACAGGCTACCAGGGCCCTGTTATATAAAGCTGTTCGTAAAGTTACAAACAACTTACGAGCTACTGGTGATCAGTTCTGATGTGCTATGCTTATCAGAATTTCCACAATTCAGCAGAAGAACTGATCACCAGTCGCTCGTAAGTCGTTCGTAACTTTACGAAGAGCTTTATGAAACACCTCCAGGTTCCCGAATAGAAAGGGTTAAGTAGTATTGGAGACACAACGGAAAAGATCCAGTAATGGTTGAGGCATGGAGGGAGGGGTGTGAGCAAATGAGGGGTGAATATTATCGGTGTAATGTGCTCAACAACAATGATAAGATAGGAAGAGAAATATCCCCGTTTTTCTACAAAGTTCAACACGAATTCAACTTCAGCGAAGTTTTAAAGTATCAATCAAACTTTGCAGGAGAGAACTTTAATCATACACTTAAAAAAGAAAAGCTAACAAAATTGTCTTTGCCATAAGGAAGTTTCCAAACGAAGTATTGTGCTCCTAATGTAGTGCTTGCCATTCCAAGTCTCGGCCTTTTCATTTCAGTCTTCCCACCGGAGACACTTGCCCCTTCCCAGCAGCCAAAATGAAAATGGGAAATAATTGCACTCTCCGCAGACATGAAAGAAACCTGGATTATTTCTGTTAACCAGCCTGAACAGAGGAGACAAAGATTTCCCATTCAAGAAGAGACGATCGTAAAAACGGGTGCACACAATGGGAGATAAATTCGATCGTCGCTATAATAGTCCATTCCCCTTCCCAGTCTGTAGAACCAATGCATGGAATATAATATTTTATCTTCTCCGCTCTCCCTTTGCACCCCCCCCCCTCTCTCTCTCCCTCTCTCCTCTAATATCTTTTATTTTTCTAATAGTTTTTTTTTTTTTAGTTTTTTTTTTTAGTTTTTTTTTTTTTTTTTTTAGTTTTAGAGGGTATGATAACATGATCACATCCATTATTTCCTCGCCCATGCCTTTCACATAAAACTCGACCTCTACCTTCGCGAGCTTGGTTTGTGCTGCGATCATGGGATGGTTCTAGACTTGACAACTTTGTTCTAGACTTGACAACTTTGTGGTAAGAAGACGTGCCTAGCAGTAAGTCACCCATTTGCCATATTCACCTATTTTATACATGCTTATAAATTCATATGGATACGTAAGAGAGAGAGAGAGAGAGAGGGAGTGGGGATGAGAGATGGACTGATCGTTTTTCGTAAATTGATATCATGGATAGTGGTAACGATATAAAGGCAAATAATTACACTAAGAATAAGACCTTAAAAGCAATGTTAAAATCAGTCTTTATCAATCTACCTATACGCAATGATGTTTCTCCAGCTTTTTCTTTACATATCCAGGATTGATTACTGAGTATATAACTCTATTCTTATATATGACATATATCATCATAAAATATTCATAATCTATAATCGAGCTGGCTACGGTAGATTTTGTAAATAATAGATAAATTTAGATATGCAAAATGATTTCGGCATTTTTTTTTTTTGCGTGATCTAGGCATTACAAGCACCGCTTTTCAGTAGAACACTCTCTTTGTTACTTTCTGTAACCATTGCACAGTATGCACTGTTTTGATTTATTGCTTCAAAATATGGGACTTATTAATGTATACTTTGTATTTGTATTACATTTTTGTCTGGCAGAAATAAAACAATACAAATAAAATGAAACTTCAAAAATAAGCACTGTCACAGGTTTCAAATAACGAACAAATGATGATCGTGTTCAGAAAAAAAAAAATGTCAACTGATGATTAATATCGGACATGACCTGGAGCAAAATTCACAGCAAGATAATTAAGCATGCATAAGTCAAGCATGCATCGGGGTCATCTCACTAGACCGACACCCACGAGCTATACAGCCCACGAATTCGACTTTGAAAACAGGTCCATGAGTCATACAGCTCACGAGTCAGACAGCCCATGAGTTCGACACTAGGCAAATAAAGCCCATAAGTTCGACACGAGGTAAACATAGCCCACGAGTTCGACAGATACAACACGGGGCTTAATGTGTCTGTCTCGTGGGCCTTGTGAGCTTAGTGTCGAACTAATAGGCTGTATGACTTGTGAGCTGTATAACTCGTGGGCTGTATGACTCGTGGGTGTCGGTCTCGTGACGTGCACCCGCACGCATCTGCCCACTGTAAGTCACGATTGATAGAAACAAAGTCTTTTTTTTTTTTGAATTACATTCTGACGCAGACGACAGCATTTCACTGTACACCAGAAGTAATTCTTGCGTTATCTTTTAAGGGAGAATGAGGAAGAGGAAAACTCTTGGGAACGTTGGGGAGAAAATGCAGGATTCATCTTTTAAAAATTCGTGTGAAATGAAAACCTCCCGTACTCACATGAACAACAATGTGAAGTCAGCCTTTGAAAAAGTAGGGAGAATGTGACATAAATTCCGTTCAGGGAGTTCCTATTTTCAGACATCGATTAAAAAGAGAAGAAGAATAGTTGTTTCCGTTCTAATTTCTGTTTTCATATCATATCTGATATCCCTTGCCAGGTGGTTCGTACACACCATCCATCACGCCCCATCTGTTTTCCACAGACAGTATTAAGAGGGGCAAACTGCAGTTTGGCTTACAGAGGGGAAGGGGTAAAAAGGGGGGGGGGGGGATAAAGAGATTTAGAGAGGGGTGGAGTAGAAGAAAAGGACGAGGCGGAAACAATGTGACAGATATCATCAATTCCCATGTGACGGCTCAAATAAAATCCGGGCTATTCACAAAGGCGGGAAATTACTTATTTCTTATCGTCCTATTTCAGAGCGCTTGAGATCCAATCACACACTATAAAAGCTTGCCGAGTGAGGGTTTATCTCCCATAATTGGCGGTTTTTTTCAAGAGGACCAAAAAAAAAAAAAAGAAAAGAAGAGAGAAATGTCGTCACATAACGAGGTGTTGAAGAATAGAATGGCTCTTCAAGCAGTTAAGTAATGTAAACGGTTCAAGCCGAATGACGGATGTGCAGATCAAAATCTATGGTTTCGTCGTGAATTTTGCTTCACACAAACCAGATAAAATATTTGCTTTCCCCAATCGATTTTATCTCACTTACCTATGTACACCTGACACCCCAAAACCGCTTACGTCTTTTTCGTGCAAAGCTATTTTTTTAACGATCTTTTGCGTGGAACCCAGCGTGTACCCATAATTTCAATGCATTACAATGACACTGCTAAAGTTACAATTCAACGCATTGTGCCTTTTGACAGTGATGTATGGAACGCCTGAGGGTAATATTTTGTGAATGAAAGTTAGCTTCCCATAGAATGGCACGAATAAAACGACCTTGGCAAAGCAATTCTCACATACGGCACCAGGGCATGTGAGACGGCATACGAAAGGGCATGCCCTGCACACACGTCTCCATCGAGTTCGTTTAGCTAGCTCTTCCCTTCTCCTCGGTCATGTATATTCCGAAAAGATTTGTATATTATGCGGACAAAATTTTCTACAAATATTTGGTCAATGAGCCATCAGAATGATTATTCACGACTGCTTCACGCACGTCAGAAAGGCAACAACAGAGCTCAGAAAATACTTGTTGAGGAGCAAATGTTTGTCGAGATAAATTTAACTTGAAACCTACGTTTCTTTAGAATCACTGATGATATTAGCAGAACCCATAGTGAAATAACAAACAAATAAACAAACAAACAAAGAAACAATGATTGGTACAGACTTTTCTTATCTAATTATAGCCACCTGCTACGTAGTGTTAGGTGTTCAGCGTTAAGTCCTCCAATAACAGTGGGGATTTCATAATATCGCGCTGAACGGGTTAAACCTATTTTAGCTAAAGCTCTTTATATCTGAGTAGGCCTATTACATTTATGAAAGAATAGTGTTCACCATTTATCATTTGAACAATGCATTTCCACTAGCTTCTCGAATAAAGATATAACAAGTTACATTTACTTCTTGTCACCATTGCGAAGAATACAACGTTTCCATCATCATGTTAGATAACAATTCGTTCTTATATAATTTGTAATAAACTTCATGATTTGTACTTTTTGCGAAATGTTAATAATATGATTTGTCAAAAAAATGATTACTTGGGATCTGTATTACCTTTAGTTAATAGAAATAAACCGCATTTAAATTGAAAGGAATTGAAGCCATTTTGAAGAAAGAGATGGTATAGTCTTTGTATCAGGTGGATGTTATTAACTATTACCATGCTATTTATGATAATTGCATTATTGTGTCAGGACGTTGTACAACCGGAAGTGACTCGCATCGGATCGATTAACACGTCATTTGTATAAAATTTAAGAAATAATTTTATGGACCAATGAATCGATATACTTACTTTCTACACATCTTGGACAGCATTCTCCAGTTGGTCTCTTCAGTTCAAAGTTCTGGGTAAAAAAAAAAGTTTGAGACAAATAATAAATGACATGGACACTCTAAACCAAAACAAAATAACATGAGGAGGGAAATATGACATGGAACAAAACGTTCATCGACAGCAATTATGGGTACGGCTATTTCATTTTGTATTCTATCAGAAAGACCTAGATACTAGCTTTTGCCATGATTATAGTCATTATTCTGTGCAGCATGACCAAGTACCAGACATTGTTATTCCTGTTTGTCATGACGTCACTAGTCACGTTCCACTTGCAGTTTATTCCTATCACGTGTCTCGTCGCATCATTGTTACGTATCTTTCTTTATGAGGAGAGTCCTTTGCAATGCAGTATTATGATGAATTCGCAAGTTTTCCGATTCATGTATTTGCACAGGCAATGATACAACTATTGCTTGCAAGGACAGCTTGTAAGAAATCATACCTGTCGCGTGGTTTTATTGTAATTCAGAAGGGGTATCTAAAATGTGTTGCATGGGGCAAAAAAGAAAAAAGAAAAAAAAAGAAAACTTCCTTCTTTCAAACGCCATCACATTCCGCTTTTAAACAAATCTTGGCACCTATCGAGAAGTCCATTCATAATGGACCCCACTCACAAGCTCTGCTTCTTGGGGACTCATATTCATTTGCTTCATGTTCATTCATAACTGTGGCTATGTCTGGTTTTCAATAAATTGAATTGTATTGAATTAATTGCTTATGAGAGATTTTTTTTTTTTTTTGCTTCAAAGAAAAAAACCAAACAAAACAACTGTGCCGTACCTTCGGAACAAAATATAAGAAAACAACCACCCGTCTTTTTTTCTTAATTCATTTATTGGTATCTCGTTGTTTGCGATGAGGGAAATTCAAGTAAGATGAAGGGGTGCCAATTCGTTTGGTATAAATCTCAGTCATGTCGAAACTGATTCATATACTGATTAGCATAAGCGTATCAGACTTCAGGAATCACAAAATGCATTCTGATGACAATAAAGCGTTGGTATAGTAAGGGGAGGTTTGGTATCGTCGGCAGGTTGAATCTTGACGCAAGAGAACCGTGAAAGGTTTTGTTTGTCGCGTCAGTCGAGTGGTGGCTTTGCTTCCTTCGACTGTGTATGATTTGGTCCGGAAATAAACATAACATATACTCTGTATGTCTACGTTTGTAACATTCTAGCCTGGAGCGTTGTGTAGCGTTTTCATTTGTGTCTATTCCCATTGCTAATTGGGGTGCTTGAAATTTAGGGCAACCGGGCGGATACTTCGTCCGGCCTTGGCCCAAAAAACGGTAGAGCGAGATTCGCACCCCTGATGGCGCCAAGAGACGCGTCCCAAAAATCGGGACCAGGGGTCGTCAAACTCTCAGAAGGTTATCCCTATTACAGGTACAGGATTCCACCTCAAGACTGCATGCTTAAACCTCTTAATGGTCCACCAGCCTAAAATCCTATTAACATGGTGTACAACTATGGTTTGTTAGGAGTTCAAAATCCGTTGCCAGCTTTCTAAGTAAGATAAAACGCACACAAATGCACTTAATCATGTCCTATACAGTGTACATATTTGACATACTTGATGTTAACACTCACCAGCATGGACAAAACAAACTCCATCACTGTTTGGATGATCCGGCGGCTAATGAATAAACACTTTCGATTAGCTAATTGATACAGGTTAGACATATCCAGCATTACTAACCAAATGGCTATGTCACATAGCCCCACATTACGAAATATTGCCTATCTTACTCATTTACTACAGTAGTATCATCACTGCTGTTATCATTATCATTATCATAATTGCTTTAACAATATTAGTAGTAGTATCGTTATCATTTTATCATTAATTTTGGTATTAATGCTGTTATTGTTATCATCATTATCATCATCATGATCAACATCATAGATCTATGATTATTCACATTATATTCATCATGATCATCATCTATTACCATTATTATTAATTGTTCGCAGACACTTCCTTTCATATCTGTTTGGCACGTCCAACACAGACAATTCCCACACTCCATTCGAAAGGAACAAAAGGACATTGTTCAATGCGCACCCAGAATTACGTAATTTTCCTTACACCCGCTGTACTGTGACAGACAACAGAGAACCGGAAACATCTCCAGTTCACGTGAGTTCCAATGTGCTTGGGGAATCCAATAACAATACTTAAAAACCATTTCAAATCCCCTATGTCTTGGAATCGATTCAAGGACAAACCCAGAGAAATTCAATTGATTTTTCTTCTCTCTTTTGCTTTAAAGCAAGAGCAGTCAAGCAAGTCTAAACTGAGGTTAATAGCTACACTGCTCGGACTCTTTTCTACGGATTGCATTTATCGTTTTCCTCGGTAGCCGGGGCCCTGGGTCAAAACCATGTAAACCAAAATAATATGCTGATACAAGAATATGTTTCTCTCATGTTTTCTCTGTCTCTGTTTCTACCTATCTATCTATCTGTCTATCTATCTATCTATCTATCTATCTATCTATCTATCTATCTATCTATCTATCTATCTATCTTTCTATCTATCTATCTATCTATCTATCTATCTATCTATCTATCTTTCTATCTATCTTTCTACCTATCTATCTATCTATCTATCTATCCATCCATCTACATATCTATCTAACTGTCCATCCATCCATCCATCTACCTATCTATCTATCTGTCTATCTATCTATCTATTTATCTATCTATCTATCTATCTATCTATCTATCTATCTATCTATCTATCTATCTATCTATCTATGATATGTGATGGTGATGGTGATGGTGGTGGTGATGTTGGTGGTGATGGTGATGGTGATGGTGATGGTGATGGTGATGGTGATGGTGATGGTGATGGTGGTGGTGATGGTGATGGTGATGGTGATGGATCTATCTGTCATCTATGCTGACGTTAGCTGCAGAATATTATTCATCCCTATTATTCTTCATCTTCGGACGCAGCATTTGCCCGAATGCTCTTCACAAAGATTTGCTTGCAGTGAGCAAATAAGATTGATTTCAGAATTATCATTACATATCTAATTACTATTTTCATCATGTAAATAATGGATGTGTCTGTCGTAATTGATGGGATGTTTTTTTTTTTTTTTTTTGTTGGAAAACGCCTTTTATTTCTTCTGTTCATGTCAAACGATTGAGCAAGTTCTTATAGTTCTTAAAACCTTACAAAGGGCTCTAATAAAAGAAAACTATATCAGTACATTTGGTGCAAGTACTTTGAAAGAATGTTTTCTGTACTGGCTCTACATTTAAGAAAGGTCTTACTTAAATTTTCACCAAAAAATGTTGAAAACTATGACTTCTCATTCGCCATTCTATCAAACTGTTCATTCACAAGTCAGCGTATAATAGCTTGGAATGTCTAAAATGTACACATATGAATAATTATATCAGATGAATATCATGTATCAAAAAGCTGGCATAAGTACAAGCTAACTTAATTTGCATCATGTTCCTTATTTTCTGCCTAATCTATTTGCAATATCTGATAAATCGACTCATATTATGTTTTAATGAACTTTCTACAGAGAAATGTGTCTCAATCGAATGACACGGTGTTGATGTGGCCTGATTCTTTGCAAAAGGTGAAACTAATGTGTTTTGTTCATTGACCATTTGTTTACAGCTTGCTTGGGCATAATCGCCTTTTTACCGTTATTGAGCTAGAACGACTGGTCGCCAGATTGTCCGCGCCGCTGTACACGTGACTTTTTTTTTTTCCTTGGGCAGCGAAAATCGCTACTTACTGGATGCGTGGTTGCCCAAACAAAACCCATGGTATATTGATTTGTATGGGTTCTGTATGAGGCAATGTCTCGCTTTAAGAACACCATTCTCACATCCGACTGAAGACAATGTTGCAACCCGCGAGGAAGTGCATGCATTTTATCGGCTTAGCGTTAGCGATAAGTTTGACTCGATGTGATCGATTACAAATTCACACACTCAACACAACACAACACACAGTAACATCGCAAACACGTAAACTCACTAACACATGTCTGTGACAAAGTGACTTGGAACAATAAAGCCCTGCCTGCCTGTCGTATCGGTACAACGATTTTTTGGAAGTGTATGAAAACAAAGGGTGAAATGACTTGCAAATCCAGAAAATCGGATCAATCTTTGGATTACCAGGGTAACGGTCATTGATGGGAAATGATAGGTGTTCTATCAACACTCATATCGTCTGAGAATGGGAGCTGACTTGCCAGCTCTGTGGCTCAATTTGGCTAACTTTGATAGATAGCATCAATAGCAGCCATTGCTACCCGGAATGTTACGGGACTTAAGGTTTTTCTAGTTCAAGGACTATGTCTTGGTTGAATAAAAACGTCTGTGTCTGTTTGTTAGTTTATCTATTTGTTGGTCGAAAAGAAAATGTTCTTATAATTATTTTGAAAGTATTCTTAGAGACCGCGACACACGCACAGACATAAACACACCCAGAACACACCCAGAACAAGTTTAATTAAAAGTAGGTTTCAGTGGGAACTAAAGGTCGTGTAAAAACAAATAATAAAAAAAATGATTGTGATAAAGAATGTGATGAGACTAGCTAAAAGAGAATTGAGGTCTAGGTGGGAGAAATTGAGATCGTGTGAAGAAGAAAGAGATAATTTGAGATGCCCTGGGTGGGTATGACAAATGATCCAGTCAGTTCTTCTTCGGGTTTTTTTTTTTTTTCTCAAAAAGATGCAAACTAAGGAAAGTCAATAGCTCGATGTGGCGGGATGACAACGCCTATGGGGGCGAGTAATTTCATGGATTGATTAGGCGTTGTTGTGAGGTATTGAGTCCCGGAGCAGTGTTCATTTTCAACCCTTCGATTCGGCCTAGTTGCGTTCGCCCCCATCCGACCCAGTGACTCACCGACTCGCATGTCAGGTTTCTCGCACACTCCTCGACACGACAATGAACGACGCCATCGTTACAGCTGCAGAATTCACACACGGTTTGGTGCCATACGTCACCATCCTTGGATGGGAGGAGAAAAAAGAAAATGATAGCATGAGATCACAGCAGTCGATGTCAGTAATTTCGCTTAGACAGAATGATGCTGTCATAGAAACGTATAACTTGCAAACACAGCAAATCGCAAAAAGTAATTGTCGCAAAGAATGCGTCATATAATCATAGCACTATACATCACCAATGATGCTGATAATGGTGTTGCAAAAACTGGCAATGATAATGATTATGATGATGATGGTGACTGTCGAAAAGATGAAAAAAAAAAACAATAATGGTGATGGTGATGCCAGTCATGGTGTTGATGATGGTGAAAGTGATGGTGATGGTGATAGTGATGGTGATGGTGATGAAGATGGTGATGAAGATGGTGATGGTGATGGTGATGGTGATGGTGATGGTGATGGTGATGGTGATGGTGATGGTGATGGTGATGGTGATGGTGATGGTGATAGTGATGATGGTGATGGTGATGGTGATGGTGATGAGGGTAGTGATGGTGATGGTGATGGTGATGGTGATGGTGATGGTGATGGTGGTGGTGATAGTTGTGGTGGTGGTGGTGGTGGATACGGTAATAATATCAACGAGCATGGCTGCATTGATTATACAAGCTAGCATTACTAAAGGATGATATTGATGTCGACATTGAGTTCTTGTTCGCAGTTGGAGCTCGTTTTCTCGTGTCAACACATCAAAGACACTTCACCTGAAAGCTAGGGATGAAATTAGGCGTGTTTTTCAACACAGCTCGATTTCATCTATAACGGTAAAGAGATACGAAAAGTAATATGCTGCAGATTTCTTTAATTGCTGTCAACATTTTACGTTGAACTACTGCTTGAGGAGAAGACACAGATATAATATAGACAGAGGGAGAAAGTGGGAGATACAGAGGTAGATAGATGGAGATGAGAAAGAAGAGGAGGACGAAGAGACTAGAAACACATAGGAACATACGACGCTACTGCAAATGAAGATCTCAATTAGGATGATAGATCGCTTCATTGCGTAGTCTCATGATCCTAATGCCGCTTGATGTTACTGTCTACGCGCGTCGGAGCATTATCCTGTCCCCACCTGATATTTGGTCCCATTGACTTCGCAGACGAGGGGCTCACATCGCGGGCAGCAGTCCCCTTCCTCGTGCACTACGTGGCCGGACGGACAGTTCAGAGCTGACGGACACGTTTCCCGGTGACACATGACCGTCGATTCCTGTGCACGACAAATAGGACGAGAAATGTAGGCCACTTAGGGTAATAATTGGATTGATATTAGCCTGTGTCACTCAAGTGTTGCACCATAGATACATCGGCACACACAGAGACATAGACATATTAATATGTCTATTCTTCTTTATTGAATATACATACATGCGGTTGAATATGAAATTATGTGTTCTAATTACAGAATAGAGATAGATACGCTTAATAGCTGAGGATGACAGAATGGTTGTGAAATCTGGTAAATGTGTCATTTCTTTTGCTTCTCACACCATCCATGTTCATCCTGTTACCACTTTCGTCAGTGAATCAATCTCTGTTTTTACTTATGCAAAATTTAATCTCTTTAAGAGACTGTGAACAGGGTGTTGAAAACTCGTAGTGTTGCCAATTTACGGCTTCGAGTGGGAATACGTATCGCTTTCATCGATAATTATTTAAGTGTTGACCACAGGTGGTAGTCATTACAAAGAAGCATAACTTGATATCTTATTAACTGACAATTTCCAACGATGAGGTGACGCCGACACGAAACATGTTTCAAATGTTGTTGACTCAAGTTAAACCCTGCATCTCAAATACACAGGGGGAATAACAAGTTGACAGGTCGCCCATTCAAATTCCTCAAGATACGGTGGGAGAAGAAAACAGGACAAAAGAAGAATGTAGGCAACAAGCCACGGCAAATTACTATCAGCGCTGAAACTCATCGGTTGCGAAACTGCTCGTCTTCCGCTCCAGCGCGGAATCTACACTCGGAAAGAGAGCGCGCTGAGTGATCCCATTGCGTTTTGCACTAGGGCTGAGAATCGCGCCCCAGCATTCAGAGCAGAACACTGAAGTCGACTCTTAAACAGTGATTTCTATGATATGTACTTTCTAGATCGGTTACAGCGAAACGTCTTGAGTTAAACATATCTTCTTTTTTTTTCCATTGGGAGCAGTGATTAAAGAAAATCGAGTTATCACATTTGATGCATATTGGTGTAGAACAGTTGTATCACAAAACATCCTGCCGTAATTATAAAGATTTCGCAATAAAGCATAAAATATAAGGATTAACTATTTTTTTTTCTCAACAAACTGTTGACGTTTTAATCCAGAGAATTTTTATCATAGCTATTGTTCACATTTTGTATATTTCATAACATTTCATAACATTTAACATTGATTAGACTGACTGACATTTTCACATTGGTTGTTTCTTTCCCTGCCTTCACATTGTATAACTATTTTTAAGCACTAAAGCTGGGTTTTTGTTTCATCTGCAAGTGATAAATAATGCCTTTAGAAGAAGTCCAGGTGATTTCCATAATTTCACATCACGAAGTACGTATATTGGCAGCTCCAAAACATGTTTAGAGAAACCAATATTCTGAAAAGAAAAACACCAAACAAATTACACTGAACGAGGTGAGAGCTTTACGATAAGAATGCACCATAAGAATGTATGAGTAGGAACCTCAAACAGCAGTGGGATTCTATTACAATACCGCTTGGTTAAATCATTAGGTCACCTGTGTAGAATTTATGCATCTTTTCTTCTTTTGTTCTGCTTCCTCGAAACCCCACTCATTCATTCCTATGGTGAGGCTGCTATGTCACCATCCTTGTTCATTGTGATTCGTTAAATTTTGAAAACATTCTTATTCCTTTGCAACTGATTGACAAATTGCCCTACATCGACGTAAATAAGCACTTAATTGATCAGTGTTTTAGTAGTAGCCATGATAAAAAATCATGGGCGTACATACTCGAGCAGGATTCGAACCTACGACCTCCTGATCACCGGACAGGCGTCATCTCCACTAGATCACCGAGCTTTCGCCCGACAGCAAGTGTTGGTTCTAATCCTTATAGCATGCAGCGGGTACTGCTTTGTTATTCAAATTCATGAAATTCCACATCCCAATTACTATAAATTCTCAAGCTCTGTAGGCCTACCCAGTACAATTATAACCAGTTCCTAACTGTTTAAATGTAAGAGTCTTAAAATCAGCCGGAATTCTCCTTTAACAGGACTTGCTTTGACAAGCTGTAGGCTCTTGCTTTGATATTGTTTTTTAACTTTTACAAGGTCGCTTACATGGTGGCCATCCCTCAGGGCTCCACGGGAGGATTACTACTCAGAAAAGGGAAATACTCTGGGAGAAGAAATTATGATATCACTCAATACGACGAACCGAGACCGTTGGCTGCGGTTAGTCATTTTCATATCCGACGTGATAATTGACGTATGGGATTATGATCATCCTACGTTGTTTCGATGCCCGGGGCTAACGTTTAGGGTGCGGGCTATGATATAAGGAAGGATGGTACTTATAAAGAAGTTGTTTTGGAAACAATTCGTAACGTAAGAGCAGAATGAAGCAAGGATTAATTCATTCAGGGGAATTATTACATCCAACAGAATTGCGATGGCCGTTACATTGCAGGAGAGAGAGAGAGAGAAAAAAAAAGAAGGAGAAGAAGAAGAAGAAGAAGAAGAAGAAGCATGCCTAGACCACGTTTTATGGACATCAGTTCCGTCAAATGTGTAATTGGTCACTCAGTGTAGAGTGATGACCTCGTTGATTTGACGATTAGTCCTTAACTGTAAGATTTCATTTTGGATGAATCAATTTCATTTAAGAAATCGAAGCATTATGCAAACGCACCGAATTATCATAGTTGCATAGTTGCAGTGCACTCCCGTTACATGTATAACGAAAAAAGTTAGAACAACATTCCAGTTACATCGAAGTAAAAAAATCAGGCTCCAACGTTATCCACTCTATGTCTCCCCCCCCCCCTTCATATTGTGTATTTGTTCTGTTATAACGAAATTTCGATATAACCAAAGAACTTTACTGGTCCCGAGGACTTCGTAATGAGTAGAATCGACCGTTTATCAATCAAAAAGAACTACGTAGCGTCCCCTACTTTCATTGAAATTAACATTCTCAGCGACACTTTTCTTCTCTTCGAGGCAAGAGACAGTGCAACACTGTCTTTATTTCCAATTGCAACTCATTAGACTTCAGGTTTATAGGTCCTTGTAGTGGAAGTGTGATGGCCCGAAGCCCAGAAGATTGTAACGCTGAAAATAAAATTATTATTATTTTTTTTTTTACATTCATTATTCTTTTTTATCATTTCGATAAGATTAAATAATCAGCAATGAAGTGATTATATCAATGGCATTATCGTACGCCTTCGCTATGATACCATAAGTGCATGGAGCTTACAATTAATTTTGAATACGACTCCATTTTTCTCCCAGGATGCGTTGCGCGGAGGATTTCCTGTTCCTCCGAGACGTTTTCTTGATGAATCATCTTATGCTTAGAATGTGGATGACCAACGTCTTTTTATTGTAATTACTATAATCTCAGTCTAGGTCATGCGTTCCAGCGGATTACGAGTTTGACCTACTAATCCGACCTCACCTGCCAAATGAATTTTTATACAAGTTAACTTACGCACGCGCACACACACAGCATTATACGTACACTCGTGATACACAGAAACACGGTCGCGCGAACTCACACAAAGCTGTAAACTGAATTGAAGGGGCACGTCGCCTGGCGGTCAAGTACCTGCTTGCCATTCTGCTTACGTCACGCCTCGCTCGTACACCTGAAGACGGAGTTTTGAACCTGACGCACGCCCATTTCTGAGTCAGCCATTGATCACGATCCTACTACCCTCGACTTTAATTACGAGTCATGCTTACCGTGTTAAAAAGGAAGAAGAAAAATGACCCCAATTCATACTGGAACGTGCTCTTTACTGCACTCCTTAGAGTAGGTCATACTAATCCTCTTTCAATTTCGACAATTCCGGTGAAAGAGGTGAAGGTTATGTTTGCTTTCCTCATGAACGGAACAGAAGCCTGTATTTTTTAGCTGTTGACCTCTTGTTCTTTGACGATAACTGACACCGCTCGTCAACTCTTTTGGAACGATTATTCCCCTTCTTTCTTCCGTTTTATTAACATCTGCTCTCTCACTGAATGCATCTCATTATGTACGTAGGAAGACTGTCGCAGGTAGATAAAATAATCTCGATCGGTTTGAATCTGCAGTGATTATGATATTATGTATAAGGAATTTTAGCGATCAAGTTATATGTGTCTTCATGATAATGATGAAGGGGAAAAATTCTAGTCTATCACAATGATAATTTTTTGATGCATTCTGAAAAGACACAGCTCAGCTGCAAAATTGTTGAATCATTAATTCTGAACACTCATCAAATACGTGACGACAATTATGCAGTGCGGCATTAAATGGAGCTGAGCTTTAATAGATAGCATGCAGAAGATTCGAAACTGTTCAAGTGGTTGACTGTGAAACAGATTCACATCATAGCATCCAGTTGCATAATTATAATGCGTATGTGTGTGTGTGTGTGTGTGTGTGTGTGTGTGTGTGTGTGTGTGTGTGTGTGTTTGGGGCCATCAATTATCATTATTTCAGAGTCGTTCACCCTTCATAGGACAAGCGGGGATCCCCCTGTCCTTCGTCTTTCTCATCCGTCTGGGGCCCACGACATGGAGGGATACACATCCACCCCCTCCTCTCCCCCCCCCCCCCCCACCACACACACATCGTCAACTAATTAAACGCCGTAATTTGAAGAGGAAAGGCTTGTTATCTAGGGAGGAAATATGATGCGGATTTATGATCTTCCCTGTACAGTCCCCCTCTCTTTGCTTGACTCCCTTCATTAACTCACCAGGCAAACACACTTTGTGCACTTGTCCTTGAATACTGTCTCCCCGGCGTCGAAGACTTGGTTCTGGAAGAGGCATCTATCCCCCAGATCGAATACTTTTCTCTGAGCTGGAGTACAAGAAAAGAAGGAAAGTGATTATTAAAAATTTTGAAGGATCACCAAGAGAAATAATAAAGAAAAAAAATGAATGATTTCACTACTGATTTTAGGAATCCTTTAGGTCACTCACAATCGGTCATGTTGTGTAATCCAATTCTATCTTTGATGATAGCGTCATTTGAAATATTCTGAGAAAATTTGTGATCGGTACCCCGTTAGCATTCCTATACAAAAAGGGGATTAATCAATCCTTTGGGCATTGATGATCCGTCCTATCAGTGCATTAAAACCTAGAAATAAAACTAGGGAATAACAGCTTAACATTAACATTGGATGAACCTTCTCTGAACTGTTTGATCGAAATCGTCTCATGATTTTCGTGGGAAGGGACTTGAAGCCGAAAATCGCATTCTATCGGGGATACACGGTCCTGGGATAGATGAAGTTTCAACATCATTTTCATTCATAGGGAAAGATAACGTGTCATCATTTGGCATACCATAAAGCTGCCGTAAAATGTCATTTAGTGGACGAACCAAGGGAAACGATTTCACAGACAGCTCATGGGACTGAAATTTTGATTCTCAACTTAGCGATAGCTACAACTTACCTACACACTTTGGACAGCACTGGCCTTTTGGTGTGTCCACTTGGTATTTGGGACAAGAAAGAACAGGGCAAGTTTGTCTTGAACACGTGACTCTGCCATTCTGGAGGGTATGGAGGGAAAAGGAATAAGATGCACAACAAAATGTATTACCACAGTAATCTATCTTTTCAATATTACAAGGAATTAGACTGCATCAAATCTAGTCTTTGTCAGAAGTGTCACCGACGCCTATTCTTCTGCATAATATAAACGCGTGTACAGACATGGTAGATGGAACTATTATCTCCTATATGGCTAGATGTTGGAAATACATTTTCAGCATTCATCAAACAATAACGGCTTACGTCCAAGTGCCTCTCCCATCACGTGCCCAGTTGGTACTGACACACCGTGACGTGCATTTGTCATGGATGAAGTAAAGATATTTAGCAATCTCAATTAAATAAGGCATCAGAAGCTCACCATGTCTTCCAGTCTAAAATCATAATTATATAAGCTCTTTTTAGTCTCTCACCCTCTCTCTTTCTATCTTTCTGCCTTTCTCACAGAAAATGAAAAAAAAATACATACATAACTGAATTAAAATGACTATAACACAGCAATGTCATTTTGTTTTTCATAACGTGAATAATAAACAAAATTTATACTTTAGCAACAAAAGGGTCATTCAAAATAGCTTATCGTTTGCTTTGTTCATTGCTTCTTAGCCTAATTTTCCTGACTCAATCGTCTTCTTTTTACCTGGCAGGTGCATTCTGTACAGGGATCGGAGTCCCTGTGAAAAGTTTCTCCCTCTGCTATGTGCTGGCCGTCCACCATACACCCTGTCCAGAAAAAAAAAGGCAAATATAAATCGAGAAACAGATGAATCCTCAACGCCAGAAATAATTTGAAGAGGTTGACCACAAAACGGGTTAAGCGCAAACCTTAAACATTCTAGAGTTTGTCCATTATCAAGCAGAGCATGATAAAAAACCTTTCATGTCATACCTCACTTGCAACATAACAAGGAATATTCTTGAAGTAATGATTAAAACTATCCCATATTTTCTTATGATTTTCTTGCCATTTTCTTAACAAATATCATATTCTTAACATGTTTTTAGCAGTTTTAATCGCAAATATCTCAAAATTGACAAGAATGGAGTTAATTTTACGATAGATTACTCATCATTTGTCATTTGCACATATTTGGTAGCGGCATGCGCTTGCACCGCTGTCGAAACACGCTGCATACTAATTACTTCTGTCAAAAACAAAGTGAATTAAATGACAAAACAAGAGGAGAAAATGAAATGACTATAGATGCATGTTCTCACGAGAGATTAAACGCTTCTAATTTAAACTGTCTGATAACATCGTATCCAGTTCTTACACACCATTGCTCAGCAAGATCTTCCGAAAAAAAAAAGTTATTGCAAAATCAGTGGATGAGAAAAAAAGAAAGCCTAAAACTCCTCCACCTTGCCCCCTGGATCGTTCTTCTTCTATCGCGATTGGAAGCAACTGGAAGAAGAATGACATATTATATTTATCCTCGAATAGCGGCTGACTTTGATAACTTTTTCATCCAATCACTGATGAGCACTTGAACCCTCATGATTGTTCCAATCTGTGAGTTGTATTCATGCTCTATTCTTTACCCTATTCTCATTTTCTCCTGTTCCCAGCGTCTTTCACTTTTGTATTATGTATTCAGAAATGAAATAACTTACAGCGTGGAGAAAATTACTTCACACGAAATTGCGAACGCGAAAACAAATAGCTTGGGACGTGTCGAGCGACGCGTTCTCATTAATATTGTATGAGGATATTGGCAATGATTGGATCTGAAGAGAGAGTCAAGGCCATGCATGAATTAGAACCTTTCTGCTATCGTCCTTGGAAGTACTTTAAAGGACAATTCCCCTCCATGGTCCATATCTTGCTTTACAAAATACAATCAAATCTACGTCTAATAGCGATTGCACATTCAGTTAAGAAAATTATGGAACTTTAACATTCCAAAGTTAATTTTTGTGTTGCAAGCGTGGTACTTATCAATATTTTGCTTATTGGTAACGACTACTTGTGTTCATTAGATCAGAGGATAATGTATGAACGTTAATTCATGTATGATAATTTGCTTTCGTCACTTATACATAAATGGTTGCTACTGTACCCCACAAAGGAAATGAACTTTTACGGGTTTATTCTGCCGTTTTCGTCTTTAGCCATAGGACGGTGCTTGTCCCATAATGATTCACATTTTGGAAGGCTGTCCTGGGTCAAGTCAAAATAAAAATCTGTCATGAGAGTTGATATCGAATAATAGTTTGTGGCAAAAAAAGATAACTTAAATTAGATTTGAATCAACAAGCCTTTGCCCTGTTCGAATCTGTGTCACAGAAACGTAATTTCAGTGGAAATTGATCACAGTGATCACAAAGGGGCAGGGGTGGGGTTGTCTCTTTAACATCCAGACACGCTTCCACGCACCGACATACTATAGTTCTAGGTTAATGAGCTATGTAGAGAAAGGTATCTATTTTGTGTGGATTTCCCTATAGATCCATGACAATTCGATAACCAGACTAGCACGGAGAAGGGAGATAGAACGCAACCCGTCTTTCTACTCCCCCTGAATGACGGTCGGTCACGGTTTGACGATTAAAACAGGGATTGTTTCGTTCCTCTCCAGATTTTGGTGGGAATTTTGGGAGGATTTATCACTGGCCTCGATGGATGTTTCTCACCAGTGAAGCGAAACCACGACCAGATATCGCAGGAATTCCCTAGATATTCTTTTTGTGCCATAATTTTTTTTTTTTTAATTCTCAAGCCAACTTCATGATATGATTTTGCTTATTTTGCTTTGCTTTATGGCCATTATTATTACTTCGTGTTCTTTGCATGTTGTCTTGCTTTCTCCGCTGTTTTACATTACCTCCCGTCCTCAAGATGGGGCTTTTTATTTACTAGTTACCAAGAACAAGATATGCATTATTACAGATATATTCAAAATACTATTTATCGGAGGCAAATGGTAAACCCTTTCTGTTCCAGAGTGTGTACTCCGCTGAGTGGTTTTCTGTGTTAATAAGCACTCAATGCACACAAAGGGTTAATGGGCCAAAATGACGCCACCTGTCCATGGCGTTTCTATACGCGTTTAGCTCTGTATCGGGATGCGTCGCGCGCCAAGCCACACGGGTTCCGCCTACTCTTAACCCCGACGACCCACCAACATGCCCTCATTCCCTATTTCAAAGAATTATGAAACAAGTCACACAGCATCGATTGACTGCGGGAGACCTGCCTACTCTATGAACACCCTTTGTTTTCCCCCTCTAAACAATATCCCCATCTTGATTTGGATATTTTCCGCTGGCTTAACCGTGGACGTGTTGAACATAGACGATCATGTTTCCATGTAGATTAAGTTTTGTATTTCATACAAAGTCTTCGTAACGGGCGGCTGACTCCGAGAGCGTTAGCCGACAAGGTTGACTACCGGCAAATTAAAAGGGGCTTAGCCGAGGGTCATTTATCATAAAGACTGAAATAACACGTCAGTTTATAGGTGTACGTCTGTCACGACATGCAAAAAAAGCGTCGTTTTCACTGCCTTTCCTTCCCTTTTCTAGCTTGCATATCGAGATCCCAGTTTCAACGGTTGCTCGGAGAATAGATACGCTTTACAAATCGAATCATTTTCGTAATTTCAACCATACACATGCCATTGAAAATCGCCACTTATGACTGGCGCCATCGGAGATGCCGGGTAATTATCGATGCATAATGCAGCGTCTTCCTTGTGCAGATCTCTGTCTATACGGCACAATCGGAAAAACAAATTTTGCGCGGAAGCATCGTGTATTCCTATTGAGAAGACAGGGTTAATTCACTAAGTGATGAAAACTTACGTACTTTTTTTTCTCCTTTTCATTTCCCTTCCCCCCCCCCCCCCTGCCCCAACTTTGTCATGTAGGAACCATGAACAAAAATCACCCAGATGCAATATCCCCACATTACGGTACTAATAATAGTCATATATCTTTTTTTTTCTTTCTTCTGCAGAACGTTTGTTCACGAGAGGGGAAAAGATACGAAAAGGGCAGAATATAATTTTGAAAATTGACTCCGCAATGAATCGCCCCAAGCCCTGTCTCGCGAAATGACGCTAAAAGAGCGTGTCTCGTGGATTCCAATAAGTGACTAACCTAATGAATACAGATGCATATGTCAGTTCCGTGCCTCGTACATCTGGCAGTGTCGTTAAAAACAAATCAACATAAGAAAAATAATTGATTATATACACTGAAAGGCCCCACCAAACTCTGGAGTAAAAATATCGAGGGCCCCATGTCGACTCGAGCGAAGACTAGTTCGGGTACATCGCGCTGGAAGTTAAAGCCCCACTGACAGTTTGGCTGACAAGACAGATTTCCGCAAAGAAGAAAATGGGATGATTTTTGTTCTGAATAAATGAGTTATGTAATATTCCAAACAAAAATTGATGGAGTAGTGCAATTTCAGAGTATAAGCGGACAACCAAACTTCAATACAAGAAGTAACAGCCAATCACTAACCAAGAGTGTTGAAAGGTACATGCAAAATATAGGCACCTGTGCGGCAGCATGTCATGAAGGACGCCTCTGCTTGTCATACAGTATTTTCAGAAATCAGATGATATAATACTATTGCCTGGGAGTGGCTATATTTTATTCCCTTTTATTCATAAGCCGTCTCTTTTGATATCATGGCGATTGATAAGAGACTGAAGGCTTGCCAAATATGTTTGTCCTCCTTCTATGGAGATGTTCGATTTTGATGCTTTTTTATGCCTACCTTATTTTCTTATAATAATGTTCATCAGTTTTGACAAGGATTTCATTTGAATGAAATAAGCAAGTTAATGATCTCGGGAGCTATCGGATATAAATAGAAGCAGAAGGGAAAGGGGGGGGGAGGGGTAAAGGATGTGGTTCCGCGCAAAAGAGTTACAGAAACTTTTGACATTCATACAAAAGAAGCGTGTACAGGAAAACGGTGTTTGAATACATTATGATGTTGTGTTATAGGGTAGAAAGAGACGAACTGAAAGTGCGCAAGAATATAAGCAAACGAGTCAGGAAGCGTGCCGACTGCCAAAAGTCGAGTTAATTGAAACCGAAACTTTTCTTAACTATGTGAAAAAGTAAGGTACTTGGTTCCATGCTATTTGCTGTTGCGACACTTGCTCCCCATGAAATATCTGCAAGCTATAAAAGTCAAGCATGAATCATACCCACAAACATAACCCTATAACCCTAAACATATAATCCTGATCCTCACATCAAACTAAACCTTAAAGTAAAACCATATCCCTATGTCTTCGGAGAAAATAAGACCAGAACAAATGTCGCAGGAACAAATGTCGTGTTACCAAGGTACTCTGGGTAGGGCCAAAAAACAAACAAACAAACAAACAAAAAAGGAGAAAATGTGTGGGTCTGTCTTACCGGCACAGGACGGACAACATTCTCCGGGTAATATCTGCGTTCCACCCGGACAGTCGGTCGGCTCACACTGGATCGTGGAGGCGGTGATGACACCCTCCTACAAAAGATGTTTGGATGAAATGAGACATCAAAACGCAAACATTACATTAATTAATTTTCAAACCAACTACTACGTTAGTAAGCTAGTACAAACGTATTCGTGAAAAGCTCATGTCGGCATCGATGCAAACCAACTAACACTGATACGTAAATCCGGTATGCGTCCGTTGTACTCTTTAAAGCGATACAACCTCCAAACTTGTGGCGAGGCTTTCGGGAGTTCTATTTACTCAGTAATCCCATGCATCCCATTAAGATCAGTGGCAATGGTTACTTCTGAGAGGGAAGTCAGCTCGTAAGCAATGAAAAAAGTGAAATAAGTAAAACTTATTGACGTCATAATCAGAGAAAAAAAGAAATAGATGAATACTCATTTATGATGTTCTGAAGTCAATAACTGAAGGCAAGATCATGAAGATAAATCAGATAATCTTGTATGAAAAGGGAGGCAAACCACGGTATTATACCCGGCTGATGCCACATCACATCAGAGCGATACCATCATGATATTGCATAACTAAATGAGTTTTTATGTTCATGACATCACTATGCTCGCCCCGCTAGATGATGGGAGGCGCGAACAAAGCATAGATAGATGCAGTCAGTCAAAAATTAATTTAATCTTACATCTAACGTCAACACTCGGGATACACAAGGTCATCTTTTTAGTGATGTGCACTTTGTAACTACAAACTTGCTCAAAAAACCTGATTAAGACAGAATTTTTGCTGGATATCATGCGATGATGGTCACAATCCAACGCCATCACCCTATCGATCATTTCGTGTTTGGAAATGACCGTGTGCGCATGCCGGCACTACTTCCAATGTTACGTCATGGGCATATAGTCGCGATACTTCTTGGATCGGCATAGCATGCCAAAATGCGTAGAAGGGATTTCTAATTATCTATAATGATGGAGGTCTTTCTTCAACAGGTGCTATTCTGTGCCACCTTCAGCCATCTGTTGCAGCTAGTCAAAGTGTCTTTGTCAAACTGAAGGTAGACAGTGAATTTGTAAACATTCAAGGGTTCAAACAGATACCGGAATGGAGAATTTAATCTTGAAAGAGGGATGCTCTTTTTAAGATGAA
The DNA here is from genome assembly GCF_964275005.1 of Diadema setosum. Classification (NCBI taxonomy): domain Eukaryota; kingdom Metazoa; phylum Echinodermata; class Echinoidea; order Diadematoida; family Diadematidae; genus Diadema; species Diadema setosum. The sequence goes on from NC_092706.1 coordinate 27,564,958, forward strand.
GCAGTATAGCAGTTTCACTGTAGGAAACATTAAAATAGAATTAAAAAAATCATGGCGAATGTTATGACCAGTTGAATAACAAGAACCCTTCCATCATTACTGGCATTTAAAAAGTAAGAAATTAGCAAAAACGTTGATATTCGTAGAAAAAAAAAGAATACACATAAGTATTGTGTCTTTGCCGTGTTTCGCGTCCGTTGGTTGAAATTTCAGCAGAAATGTCATTACTTCCCTTTGGCGTGACCTTAACTTTTCATTCAAGATGCTACGGCGTAAGCCGCAAAGCTCCTCCTCAGAATCTTGACATTGTAATTATTAAAAAGTGCAGGGATTTGGTCTCTTGGGTGATTTTTCTTCATGAGAACTGACATCTTGACTCATCATCGTCCATTCTATCTAGGGAGAGAGCTCGCCTTCCTCTCGCGTCGTCGGTAAAAGAGCGCCTCCCCATCCCTTGGCGCACCGCTCACGAGCCGTGAATCATCACCGGCGAATTGACAAATTGCCCTGTAACTCGTGTCCGTCATGGAATCATAGCCATCGCAGACGATGAGCTTGGACATTTCAATTAGTGCGACAGCGCTCTCCGCTGGCGATGTATGAAGTGAAACGCGCGCACAGGTGTCCCACCGAGGGGAAGTCTCCAATTTGTCCCATCTCGTTCCCGCGAGAAATAAAGTCGCGTAAACGCGAGCAAAAGCTCGTTAAGTGGATGGGTTTAGCGCTCTCAATTATCAATATGAATTTGGCAGTTCTTCAGCTGTCTTCCGTTTAATGGGATTTCTGTTACAAAATTGTTCAAGGGTATCCGACTTGTCAGTTCGCTCTCTCTCTTTCATCCGGAACTTGAATGTGACAATCTTGATTCATGAGTGAATTTAAGCGGAAACATATTATGCAATATAGGGAATATATTAATAGCAATACACTGCATTTCATGACCATGAGTTGGTGACGTGGAACTTTATCATACGAATATTATGTTAGGAATAGGTAAGCGATTAAATTTTTGACCTTGAAAGTTGAACCCCCTGATGATTGATCATTCTGAACCTGAATACAGTTCTCCACGGATGAACAAGATTATATCTAACAGTTAATAACTCTCGGGAAGCCTGTCGTCTACAACCCTCCTTGCTTTAAACAAAAAATGGAGAAGCAAGATGCAATAGTGTCGATTGTACTACGTAAATCCCGTGCTATATACAAATATAGCAAGAATGTTTCATCTTCAGAAACTTTGAAAAGGGCCAGAAATAATTCAATTTGCTCTCGCATACTTGTGACTATTTCGAAGTTCCATGTGGTTCCTACACATGATTCCTACACCTGTCTGATTCCTAAGTCTGAGATGAAGTGCCACATTATTTTGGAACCTGATGTGTATGATTTTATCATACAAAGGTCCCTGCTACTTATTGAGAGTAGATTCCCTTTGCAACAATCGGTTTAGTATTATCTTTCCATGCTGAAATTTGTGGTTTTCATTTCAGAAAGGATGCATTTCACTAATAAAACCAAATAACGCACTAATGGCAGACGACTAAACCGCAAGGATACACTCGTTAGCTCCTGGAACGACACCCGTTTTCCAATATGCGTAGAAACTGCATCTAACTTCTTTCAATAAGGTGATATGTTTTCCCTTTCACCTATTTATTCCTTTTCACTAACACCTTCAATCAGTTTTCTTTTTTTTTTGTGGTTAAACGAAGAAGTAATTGAGATAACCATCATTCAAATACGCATCCTACGTAATCATCAGATAGTGACGCAGCGCTGTGCACTGTTTATTTTGAGTTGTTTTGCCACATTTTCTTTTTTTTTTTTCTCGCTTTGCTTCGTTTTCTTCCGCTCTCGGCTGACTGGCTTCAAGAGGTGAGAAAACAAGTGACGCCATCGCACCCCAGACTTTCAGAGCAAACTGAGAAGCGGGCCTAGTTCATCACTGTTTATGAGATGGGAGTTGAGAACTACATTGAGCGTGCATCCCTGCCCTGGGAAGGAAATTGATGCTGTCCACTTACCCGACACTGGAACGCCCTACACGAGTCATCATGGGCACGCCACTTGTCGCCGCTCGAGTAGACATCACCGTTATATCGACAACCTGATGGGAGAACATCAATCAAAGGACGGAGGTTCATTCAGGAGGAGAACATCAAATCCATCTCACGAGTTACCATGACAACATCATTAAAGTCCACACTTTACCCCCAAAAAACAACAACAACAAACAAACAAAACACCAATTCTCAATAGAAAACGTATAGCCAATGGGGACATAGAAGTTATTAGTGACACTTTATAGTGAATGAGAGGGGAGAGATCAATATTAGCAACCAAGTGTTGCCATCACTACAGTCAGACATTCTATTTGTGGTATCTAAGAATGCATCCTTTTAATTTTCAATCACGACATGGGCGGTACATCGGCATAACTATATACCATAGGCAGAATGCAAGTTGAAATATCCACCACTTAAAGGTAGACACTTCGGTGGCACTGGACGGTGTTCGCTTGTTGTTGTTGTTGTGATTGTTGTTGTTGTTTTTCCCCAGATGTTATGCAAAATGCTTTGATCAAGGACTGCTTGTGGGATAAGGCCTGCAATAACCCTTGATGAGATGTTGTGTTGTTACTAATGACGACTTCAGAGAAGATAATTATCATGATTTTGTTTTCTCGAATTTACCCTCTTGAGTAAAGACACCGTTTTCTCAGAGGGTCATGGTGCGGTTATAGCCCCTTATACCCAGTAACACACCTACACATCTGGATCGAGGTTGAAATACAGTGTCGTTAGGTGGCGAGTGAAGGAGCAAAGTCTTATGGCGAGCGATGAGTTCACCGGAGAACATCATCAGTCTTTACATCGTTGCCATGGCGACCACAGCATAGACGCTCTTCACTTTCACTTGTGGTCGTTTCCGCTGGACAACACGGGCTGGCATCATTATCGGGAACCTTAAGCAGTGTCCCCTGACGGCTCCCCACTATTCTTGGAAGGCAAGCCCTCTTGAATTCCTCCAGAAAAGTTTTCGATTAACCATAATGATTTTAACGCTCCACAAAAACAACAACACACAGACAGAGAATGCAAAGTCATATTGTGTTGATGTGGTATAAAAGTTGCTGTACTACAGAAATAAGTACTAAATAGGTTTCAACTTTCCTTGTAAAGTTTCAATTTGAATTCTATTCGTCTGGTCTAGTAAAATTATTGGTAGCACCCCATCCTCCCACCCTTGTAAGAATTTATCTGTATCAAATCCTCTACGGAGAGCACTGACGGAGAATTCATATCACGGAAAGAAAGAAATATTTTTGCAAAAGGACGTATTTTCTGACTAGTAACTGAATTATAAGTTTTGTACGTACTGCATAGACAAACAGCATTAAATCTACTAGAACACGGTCCCTACCTACCCACATCTGTGTCAGTTACTCTCAGTCTCAGAATAACCAAGAGAAAGTTCGACCACGCTGGTTGGATTACCCATGGATGGCCCGCCAATCTTGGGCCATTACAAGGATCTCGACTGCGATCTGCACGAATTATCCCGAGTTGGCATTCCATTGCCGTTCCTTAAGCGGTGCCATTAATCAGAAAGTATCTATTAAAGCTCATCAATGACATGACATCAGCCATATGCATGAAGGAGTTGAGTAACCCCATCAGATCACAAATTGACGTCCCCGGGAAGACGTATGGGAGGGTTTTATGTTTTGCAGAGGACGAACCTGTGCAAATATCAACATAAAAATGAAGTCTCTTTTCTTGACTTATTTTCTTTTTTTTTTCAGTCCGGAGCTTGGCAAACAACACATTTATTTGCAGTTTAAAATGAAAGATTCCTAGGTACCACGGTTTAACAGCAATGAGTCGTTTATTTGTTCATTTCTTCGAACACGTTACACATTGGAGGCTTCTAAGGACCTACAATACCAAGAGGCCTCAACGAACCTTGATGAACAACGCGATGTTCACCGTCTGAGCCATGAAAAGGCATGGGAATAGACGGGAACTGCGACACACATTCGCGTCGCATCTAAGGTGCGGCAGGTCTTGATCTCCTGAAGATGAAGGAGGTTCGACGGGGTGGGGGTGGGTGGGTGAGTGGGTTGGGGTTAGGTAAGGAGAGTGGAAAGGGGTAATAAGTTGTGAGGGGAGAAAGAAAGTTTCAGAAGTTATATGAGGGGTGGGACTCGCAGGAAGAGGGATGGGGCCAGCGTAGGCATCTGGTAGGAGCACGCATGTAGTGCCAGGCTGGATATATTGTGCCCTGACATACGACTTCGTCTTGCTTCTACTTTGGCCGCGCGTCCATGGGTGAACGCTCTGCCAATAGACCCACTAGTCCCACAGGGCACAGTAAATGAAGTTCGGCGCCAACCAACATATGACGGGCAGAGCGAGGGAGAAAAGCTGAATAGAGAAAAGATCACACACGCGTCGAGCACAAAGGAAAGTATCTGAATGAATCAGCATTTAACTGGGGTAATCTCGGCATATCCAAAAGAAAAACCGTCCTTTAGGGGTCGAGTCAAAAGTTCTTTCCGTGAGAATTGTGCACGCGTGCCCTTGAACGCTACCGGCCAAGATGTGTATTAATGCCTCTCCCTCTCGTAGGCTGATTGTCGTTCTTCCTCGACACACAAACTTGCCTGAACTACAGTGTATGACTATCGAAAACTGGCAAAAGTCTTGATAACAAATGACAAAAAAAAAAATGCCACTCGATCCCCCCCCCCCAAAAAAAAGAGAGAAAATATTAACTCATTGTATTCACAACACAAGGAGAAATTAAATATAGAAAAAAAAAAATGAAATGACGAAATAATGAAAGGGGAAGCTACTACAAACAAAAACAAGAAGAGCGTTAACTTTCGCCACAAATGGTGTTATCAAAGGTGAATCTACCAGAACGAGTGCACCATTTTATAAAGTGAATTTGGATTCATCATTCCTTATGACCATAATAAGAACATGGACCATGATTAAAGGGGCATTCCAGACGATTTATATGATTTCACATCATGTAGTATATAAATCGATGATATCATGTATAGATTTCTGTATCTATTGTTGTTCTTGAGCAGATAAGCCTATTCTTTGAAAATCTGAAAACATAATACTCCGAACAAGGATGATGACATAGGATATTCACATATCTCAGTAATTTTAACAATGTTATGCCATTACAATGCAACTTGCTTTAAGAAGATTACCTGAGTAGAGTTTATATATGCTTAATTGTTCTTTTGTTATGCTTCCTTGAGCACGAAACCATGCATTCTGATATGAAGCTGCTACGTAATCATTCTCATTCATTTTGATATGTAAAGTATTGTGAAAAAAAAAACAAAACTCATTCCTCATCCCAGATACTATAAATTCCGAAACTCTGTACCCAGCGCTATCAATGATTTAGAGATGTTCAAATGCAAAGGTCTAAAAACCATCCGGGGTCCGATTAAATGAATATTACCCGGAAACTATGATTTCAACCACAAAATTGTCTATGATATTGACTCCAAAGTAGGAAATGAGGATGAAGTATATCATTTATCATCAAAGAGAAAACAACAAATCCATGTTGTCTTGTTCAAGCGAAGAACTATGCTCCGTTCTTAATATTTCACTACGTTCGCAGTTTCGCTCATGCTCTACCTTCTAAGTAATAATCGATAATTTTTTCATGTATTGTCTGCAATTCCATTGTGACCACAGTTTTCTTTTCAATATGTTGATGCTCATACAGTCATAAATATTTTCCTTTTAGTGACAACGCCAACAAATATTTGGGCACCCCAACTACCGATATCACGTTAGAGTAATGTGTAGAATATTGTGTAGACATGCTGAGATCAATGGGCAAACATCTGGGGAAGGAGACTAGGCACGTGCCGAAGCCGATACGTTCCCGAATCAGGGAGGCTGTGCTATCGAATTCACCTGAAATTCAATAAACCTTCAGTCGCCTGAAAATGTGCCCATGCTCACGAACGAACATGATACATTTATGCCCTGAATATGGTGGGTATAGGATTTACACCCCCGAGGTGCCACATCGTACCTCGGTGACAGTCTGACATTACCTGGTCCTGTGTCCAGAACATGCAAATTAATCGAATGTCTTCCAGGTTCTTCACGGAGGCAGTAAGAGAAGAGGCAGAAAAATCTATTCCGGAAGCCCTCTAACTCCCTCTGACCCCCCCCCCCCCCCACACACACTTTATATCCGCGTGCAATTTGAGACTAACCTTAATACTGGATGAAAGTAAAGTATTAAACGACTGGTGTAACTTTGCCCGCCATGCGAGAACTTACAGACACAAATGCGACCTCATTGCTAAACAATAAAGTTTTGCCGTTGAAGTGGCGGAAAAGGAATTCTTCAAGAAAAAAACAAAAAATCAATGACATTTTGACAGAACGGTGTCAAATTGTAATCTTACACGGACTCCATCAGATTTTTAGTTGTTTTCTTTTGGGTTTTTTTTTTTTCAAGTCCAGACAATATGCAAGAAGTAAAGGAACTATATGTCACGAACTTTTTTTTTTTTTTTTTTGATGATGATTCATTTGCAAATTAATCTTCAAAACCAAAAAAAAAAAAAAGAAATCCACCAATTATCATACAGATAAACCATAAATTTTACTATAGAGTTTATGCTACAATCAGGAAGGGAAATGAAGAAAAAAAAACATTTCCAACATTTAAAAGATATATTCACTTACATGCTTATCTGAAAATTGAATGATGAGATTTATCATTTTTACGGGATTTATCGCTGCAAATCAAATCCAACTGATTCTGCACTGCCACCGTAACAAACAATGGGACGGTGAAGAACTATTAGAAATTACCATCTTAACAACCTTGAATGTTGTATATTAGATTTTATGCACGACGAGAACACTATAAGCCCATTTAAAGATTGTAAGAAGTTGAAGTTTCACAGGTTTTAAACGTATTTGGAGTGATATAATCTACTGAATTATGACAAAGCAGAACCATTTGTTTAATCAAACAAGCGTACCTATAACATTGATTGATATGCATCGTTATATTGCATGACCATGTATTATAACGGAAAACAGGACACGGACTCGTAAACAATCACACATCATGTCATAAATAAACTACTGTTAACTACAAGTTTTCTAAGCAGACGAAACGAACATATTTATGAAGAACATGAATTTCGCATTATTTTTTTAACAAACTTCCTGAAATCTTGGAGAGTTGGACTAAAGTCACTTTTATGCAAAGAAAGCACCAAAATGTGATAATAGAAGAAGAATGGACTTAGGCCCTCTTGTGAGTGAGCTCATTAGTTAATACTATATTTATATATGTACGCATGTACATTATATAAACATACATACACTTATAGACTTACGTTACTCAATTCTAAATTTTCAATATCCTTGACTTTCTAATCACGTGTTTATTATTTATTTTCTTTCCGCGGTGTCTGATTCCTTCCTGAACTTCCGCTAGCGTGGCGGAATGTCGTACATATTTGATCAGCTAAGCTGAGGGAGGTTTGCAAAGAGAGAGGAAGATAGACTGATAAAAAAATATATCATCAATTATTCGTGAGCTGGAGTTAAAAAAGAATAACCTTGATTTTGAGGTGCGAAGCTTCTGTTGATATGCGATGCTTATTGTCGCAAATGTTGATCATTACCCCACCCCCCCCCCCCCCATTCACACCGGAGAGGAAGAGTCGATTATACAGACGGCGCCATTCTGCGCATGTCTAAATGTAGAACTAGGCCTATTCGACGGATCTCTTTATTGAAGCAAATCTATCAATGAATATAACGAAGTCAGGAAGGAAACTTTCAGATACGTCAATTGGGTGCTATCGCTCAAATTTCACTTCGTATTTTATTTTTTTTTTTTAACTCGGCCGCCAATAACACAAAGTCCTATAGGCATGATAGGCGGCATTCCGTACACAGTGAAGACTGAGTAGGGTCGGTATTTAGAGTGATGTGAATGGGTTATCAAAGATGTATTATTTAACCCACATATCTATTTGACAACCAAACAAATAGACCGGGTCATTCGGAGATCAAGCAGCGTCACTGAGATCTTATCAGTTTGTCATCAACCTACCCCCCCCCCTCGATGTTCTGTCCGTCTGTTTGTCTCCTTGTCTCTTTCATTCATTCTTCCCTGGATTCCTTCCCTTATTTCTTGAGCATTCTACACAACAGTGTTACAAGAGGCGGGAAGTTTATTCAACAATTGTTTCTGCGCCGAGAAAACTTCCTGCAGGAAATTTTCTCTGATTCTGCTCTGTTGTTACTTTTAAGAATTTTTTTTTTTTTTAATCGTCGAGAATGCCCTATCAATGCTTGCGATTATACGTGCCTGTGATAAACTGATGGGGCCAAGAACACGGGAGTGAGTAGTATAGGTCTATACGTGATGAATTTCGAAGCTGTTTTCCTAGCTTTATTTTATGGTATAATCATACAATTGGTGTGTTTATCTTTTTTAATGCTCTACTCTGCTCAGGAATGTTTGTCCGGTTGTTTTGGTACAAGTTGGTAACACTACAAAAAAAAAAAGTTACAGACAGAAGTTTATATCTTACTAAGACAAACCGCACAAATGTTGGTAAATATTTGATAGTCATCATGAAAAACTGAATTCTCGCACTGCCCCAATGTATTAAATTCATATCTCTTCTTCAAAGATGCGTCAGTTTGTTTTTCACCAAAATATGTATTGTGTGTGATAATGTCTGTATGTGCTTCCGTGTTTCAGTCTTCAACTATGTATCAACTTCCTTTTCTCCTGTATGTGGTGGGTAATAAGAAATGTGTGTGTGAGTCTATCTGTCATTCTGTCGGTTTGTTGAACTACTGGTATCTGTCCTTATATATCTTTCTGTGTATTGTATTGCCCACATGAATATCACTCCTACATATACCAGGAAAGTCTGAGGTCGTAAGTACTGGATTGTTGCAGAAGATCATGTGTCTCTATAGATTACACAACATTGATGAATATAATGTATACATGTAAATTAAATTTTATATTCATCAAAATCAATGTTGTATACGAAGATATAGCGAGAGAGAGGGAAAGAGAGAGGGGGAGGGATGTAAACATACAAACATATTAACATTATTCACTTCATTATGTGTGTGTGTGTGTGTGTGCGCGCGCGCGCGTGTGTGTGGTGATGTCTCACATAAGAGTACTCTTTAATACACGAAGTGGTGAACACACGAACACTTACCTTTACACTTTTCACAGCAATCGACCCCCAGCGTCGTTATTACCAGTGCGCAATCGACTAGATCCTCACACACTTCTCTTCTACATATCACTTTCTCTTTCTGAAACGAGAGTAACGAGAAGATAAACAAAATGTTAGTTTTTAGAAGTCATTATCTTCATGTGGGTGTTTGCTTACTATTCCCTCTCTTAGTATTTCGGTATCAAACTTTTCTTTGACTTTACACATTGTTTTACCGAAAAGAGATTGGTTTCAATCGATCTTTCGATTCTTAACAACATTCCACATGAAGTAAACTTTGTAATATTCGTAAAAATTGCGATATATACTGTATATATATATGTATATATATATATATATATATATATATATATATATATATATAATCCCTGAATTACATAGAGAGGACCGCGTATTGACTAAATCAGACATTTCTTGATAAAGGGGCGCGGTGTCAGCATGACTCCACGACAATTGCGGGAAATTTCGTAGCTGTGAGCGGTTACAAAACCCCTCTAAATTTTTTCGTGGACAAGCTTTCACGAAAATATCTCGCGGGGTCACATTCAATGGTTGCCAGAGATATTGAAATAATGCTGCTTTTAAAACTCTGTATTAAGAAAGATAAAATTACAATTACTTTTTCAATGGCTAAGATTCGGCTGAACTTTTTGAGAAAGAAAGACAAATAAAAACAAAATAAAATAGGAGAGAAAAATAACAACAAACGTGCGTTCACTGACGAGGTTCTCTCTTCAAGAATTCTACTGGGGGCATTGTTAGATTTCTTATCGTCACTCCTTGTCCTCCGATACTAAGCTAAATGTATCATACTGTAATTCATAGTTCCTTCGAATGAAGCAGACACTACCTTTTTAAGCACAAGTTTGACAAAGACAGAGAAATATCTATATATATATATTTATATATATATATATATAATATATATACATAAATATATGTATTTTATATATATACATAAATATATATATATATATATATATATATATATATGTAACACGGGTATGTTGGAGAACATACAGTTGCTCTAGTCTGAGTTCAAGTTCCCTCCTTGGTAAACTCTTTTGTTTCCTGATGAAAAGGCCACCAGGCGACCACCTTAGCACCCGGCGTTTGTTTTGTAAACAAATCCCTTTCTTACCTGAGAGCTGAATGAACATCATCTGGCGTGGGTCAGCACAAGTTCTTCACTTTGCAGAACTGTGTTGATCAAGCCAGATGTGTTCTCCCCCTGCTCTCTATACAGGTGTCATATCTCGCGAGGTTAGGGACCCGTTCTTGCATCGTCACCCCCCCCCCCTTCTTCTTCTTTTTGTTGAGTGAACGCCCCCTGCGTCCCCTTACCCACAAGCAGGCTACGACTATACACACAGGAAAGCAAGTGCGCTGTTAGCTGTCGCGCTTGCAACGAAACACGGGCGTTACACGAAACTGGCGTAGTCGGCAGGATCCTTTTTGTTTATCTACAGTACATCGAGATCGTGGTACCAGAAATGGCAGTTGATATGAGTGGATACGGACGAGTGCCTGCTAGCCCCCGAGAAGACGCCAACATCGACGGCATGGCTGCGGCTAGGCAGGTGGCGAACCCCCCGACATTCATGGCGGCCCAGCAGGTGAGGAACGTCCCCATTTTCTCCGGCCAGCGTGATGGAAAAATCAGCGTGGACGATTGGATTCGGGACATGGACTATTTGCTGGCTGCCGCACCCCAGCCCACGAGCTTCGCATTCGCCACCATCATACGGAATCTAAGCGGGGAAGCGCGGCGTCTTGTTCTGAACATTCCCCCTAGTGAGCGTACTCCAGAAGCCGCTTTCCATGAACTGAGACTTGAATACGCAGATGGGAGTTGCCATGGCGACCCAATGGCGCAGTTTTATGAGAGGACCCAGCGACAACACGAGGAAGCTGGCTCTTTTGCTATCGCACTTGAGGGTATATTGTGTAATATAGAGGAGACACTTTACGACGGCACACCAATGGCGGACAGAGACGCGAAACTGACCACACAGTTTATGAGGGGCCTGCGGGATGAGGAGGTCCGGGCGAGACTGTCACCCATGCGGCCGCGACTCATGACGTTTCGAGCCCTGAAGGACGAACTCCGTCACCTCGCCAGAGAAAGGGCAACCAGGCGTCATCTTGGCCATCAGGCTCGCCGGGGTGTCAACATCCAGCAAGGGAAGGTGGCAGAAAGCAACAGGCAGAGTGGAGATCCGGCGATGAGGGAGATTCTAGCGGTGCTGAAAGACGTGCGGAAGGACCAGCAGACCCACCTGTCTAGAATGGCGGACCTGGAGAGACGGATGACGGCGCTGGAAACTAGAGCGCCGCAACAACCTTCTCCGCAGTCCATGCCACGCCCCCCTCCCCCTCCCCCGCAGAGGTCGACTACCTGCTTCATCTGCGGACTGGAGGGACATTTCGCAAGGAGTTGCCCTTCTCACGTGCCTGCCCATCCTTTAAACGGGTAAGGCCCACAGCGGTGGCTGTGGGCGTTAATAAGACTGACCTTGACCCCCCTGACTTGACAAAGACTGACAAAATCACAACCCACCCAAATAACACGACTTCAACGACTCATACCCCTACGACGAGGACAAATGACCTGGGTGTCGTGGGACCAGCCAACGAGACTCTGGTGACGATTAACGGCAAAGAGGTCAACGCACTCATCGACTCGGGTTCGCAGGTCACAACCGTATCTGAGGAGCTGTGGCGTACTCACCCTGGCCTGTGCAGACAACCCCTTAGAGCTGCTGATTTATCCGTCATTGGTGCCGACGACCACGAGGTGCGTGTACTAGGGGTAATCGACTCCAGCTTATCCATCTTAGGCTTCGAGTACACAAAGGTACCGACACTGGTGACAGCCACGACGAAGTACAAGCGTGACGTCCCTTTGCTGGTCGGAACCAATGTTATCAGAGCGTTGGAGGAGGACTGCGTGAGGATACACGGAAGAGAGTCTTTCCTACATGCTGTAGGGGAGAGGGACTCCATCTGGAAAGCAGCCCTCATGCGTCTGGGGATGGCAGATGTAAGTGGGAAGGGAGACTTCATTGGACGCGTGACTATGCATGGGCGACCTCTCCAGCTGGTACCAGGGGAGCAGAGAACTGTGAAGGGCTGCGTGCGCGGAAGGACTCCGGTTCCAGACTGCTGCGCTCTGGTAGAACCAACCTCAGCTAATGGAAACCTGACCTGTCTTCACACACTGTCGCCGGTAAGTGGAGGTGTCGTTTTTGTGACAGTCAGAAATATTGGCGGCGTGCCCATCACCCTTACTTCAGCTACCTCACTGGCCATACTCAGGGCTGTGAAGGAGATCCACAGCATGGAGTCGCCAAAAGAGCAGCAGCAAACCAGCAGACATCAAGCCCGGTGCCACACACAGACCGCGACACATCTAAAAGACATTGACCTATCGCACCTGAGGGATGACGAGCACAGAAAGCTCCAGCAATTCCTCGAGAGAAATGGCGATGTCTTTTCCCACCATTCGACGGACTACGGCCATACGACGTCGATTACCCACCAGATTCCCCTCGTCGACCCCGTCCCTTTCCGCCTCCCCTACCGGAGGATCCCGCCAGCCCTCTACCAGGACGTGAAAGACATGTTGAAGGAGATGAATGATGCCGGTGTTATACGACCAAGCAGCAGCCCATATGCCTCCCCCATTGTCATCGCCAAGAAGAAGGATGGAAGTCTACGCTTCTGCATAGACTACCGAAAACTGAATGGCAAGACGGTGAGAGATGCATACCCACTCCCCAGGATCGAGGAAGCCTTGGACTCGATTGGTAAGGCCAAATACTTCAGCACGTTGGACCTTACTTCTGGCTACTGGCAGGTGGAGGTCGACGAGCACGACAAGGCAAAGACGGCATTCACGACTCCGATGGGCCTCTTCGAGTGCAACCGGATGCCATTTGGGCTTCAGAATGCCCCTGCCACATTTCAGAGGTTAATGATGACCTGCCTGGGGGACCTGAACATGAATTCCGTCCTCATCTACCTCGATGACGTCATCGTCTTCTCCACGACACTCGACGAGCACCTGGAACGTTTGCAGACAGTGTTTGACAGACTGAGGCAGCACGGCCTGAAACTCAAACCTTCCAAGTGCCGTATACTGCAGAGAGAGGTTGGCTACCTTGGGCACATTGTCTCCGCAAAGGGAGTAGCGACTGACCCGGAGAAGCTGGCGAAGGTAGCTGATTGGCCACGACCACGTAACAAGAAGGAAGTGCAGCAGTTCCTCGGATTCTGCGGGTACTATCGCAGGTATGTCAAGTCGTACTCTGAGATCGCGGCCCCGCTGTACCGTCTGACAAGCGGCGACCCAAGGAAGAAGAGAGGGAAGAAGACAGCTGCGCCGGTTCCCTATGAATGGTCTGATGAGTGTGAAGCTGCGTTCGCTGAGTTGAAGAAGAGGCTCACTTCTGCGCCGATCCTCGGGTACGCAGACTACTCGTTGCCGTTCACCCTAGAGACAGATGCGTCTGGACTGGGACTCGGAGCCGTTCTCTCCCAGAAACAAGATGGCGTACAGAGGGTCATCGCATATGGCAGCAGAGGCCTCAGCCCAGCAGAGACGAGGTATCCAGCCCACAAGCTCGAGTACCTGGCACTGAAGTGGGCGGTCACAGACAAGTTCAAGGACTTCTTGTACGGTAACAAGTTCGTTGTATTCACAGACAACAACCCGCTGAAGTATGCCACCTCCTCTGCCAAACTAGACGCGACAGGTCAACGCTGGGCAGCTGAATTGGCCAACTATGACTTCCAGGTGGTCTACCGGTCTGGGAAGGCTAACGCCAACGCAGACGCGCTTTCTCGGTTGCCAGCCCCCGACAAGAAGGACCTCTCCCCATCCCGCCCAGGTGATGATAGTAACGTTGAACCTGCTGTCCCCACTGCCCAAATTGCCCAACAGGTCAAAGTTCCTCAACCGCACTTCGAGGCCCTGCCATCAATGAGCGTACAGGAACTCCAGAGGGCGCAATCAGATGATGACGGCATGGCGGCTGTGATCGAGTACATCAGGGAGTCAACCAAGCCACCTAGGCGTCATCGAGCTCAACTTCCCAGCCAGGTCAAGAACTTGTTATGGCAGTGGGAGCGTCTATCCCTACGCGATGGCCTCCTTGTCAGGACGATAGCGAAGGAAGGGAGAGATGTCACTCAGCTGGTGCTGCCCACAACACTTCGACCAATGGCGATGCAGGAACTCCATGACAGGATGGGTCACGTGGGACCAGAGCGCACGCTGGACCTCCTAAGGGAGCGATTCTACTGGCCTAAGATGGAGGAGACTGTGAAGGAGTGGTGCAGTTCTTGTGAACGTTGCAGTCTCAGACGATCTGCGAAGGCAAGCCATAGGGCTCCCCTCACCACCATCCAGACGAGTCGGCCACTGGAACTGGTGTCAATGGACTTCCTGACTCTCGAGAAGTCAAAGGGTGGGATTGAGAATGTGTTGGTTCTAACCGACCATTTTACACGCTTCTCTAAGGCCTACCCGACACGCGACCAGAAGGCATCAACGGTTGCTCAGGTACTGTGGTCGAAATATATATGTAACTTTGGATTTCCAGAGAGGCTGCTGTCTGACCAGGGGAGAAGCTTCGAAAGTGGCGTCGTGAGGGAGCTATGTAAGCTGGCCGGTATTACCAAGTCCCGAACCACTTCCTATCATCCACAGGGAAATGGGATGACCGAACGCTTTAATAGGACCCTCATCCACCTCATACGCTCCCTTGATCCCGAGGAGAAGAGAGACTGGAAGAGCCACGTCGAGACCCTGACCCATGCCTACAATTGTACCAAGCATGAGTCGACGGGGTATGCCCCATTCTTCCTCATGTTTGGACGACACCCACGACTACCAATCGACCTACTACTAGACCGGACTACAATCGACGACGACCTTGACCACGACGGATTCGTGCAGAATCTTCGTGATAACTTAGCCTCTGCCTATGCACGCACCAGTGCATTGGCGAAGAAAGCCAGCGACCGACAAAAGGCATTCTACGACCGACGATCCCGTGACGACCCTCTGCACCCAGGCGACCGAGTACTGGTGAAACGGGTCGCATTTCAAGGAAAGCACAAGCTGTCGGACAAGTGGGAGCCTCATCCGTACGTGGTCACCAAAAAAGTGAGTGAACTTGTCTATGTTGTTCAGCGAGAGGGTGCTGAGACTGAACGCACTCTACACCGCAACCTCCTGACTCGATGCAACTTTCTCCCGACTGAGTGCCATGATACTGCGGAGCTTCCTCTACCAGCCGAGATTCTGACATCCTCAGACGATATCCGTGAGATGGAGACGCCGGAGACTGACGTGGAGGAGGTGGGCCAGACCTTCGTCTATGGTGGTGTACGCAACACTCAACCCATAGAGCAGCGAAATGTCCCGGACATCCCAGTTCAATCAGATGGACTGCAGCCTACCACCGAAACCACTCAGCCCCATCCAGCGACAGAGGACCAGGAGACATGTGACGGCCAGTCCACCATTCCCGCTGACGACGGCGAGGGACGACAGGCTCCGATGGATGACGGGCAGGACGTGGTGATCAACATGCCAGCCGAAGACGACGACCAGCACACTCCGGGGGTCGTCACTAGCCAGCCAACCGCCGAGGCAGCGAGCGAGACGTCACAACACGGCAACACGACTGTTTCCAGCGCAGACCAGGTAGACGAGGACAGTCAACTGAGGGTACGCAGCCGCAGACAAAGACAGCCTGTGGAGCGTCTGCAATACACGAGCCTGGGAAATATAAACCAACTCACAGCAATGCAGGACGCTTTTCGTGCTGCTTGCAACTTTGTTAAAAGTTTGACAACTCCAAATGTAAATATTTAGTGATTCATATATTTAATGGTTAAGTCTCCGAGGACGGCGACTTTTTCAGTAGAGGGGAGGGAGATGGAAGAAGGAAAGATAGATTGGCATAAGAAGGGTGAAATAGGTTAACGTTTGGGGAGCAAAATCAGGGGTATACACAAAATTTTCATATTTGGTTTCGAAATATTCCTCTTTTTGCAATTGCAATCTTTATCAGTATTCATTGGATACTATGTTAAGTGCTCGATACAAAAGCATGTATTTGCAGTGTTCAAAGACGATCACCTTGCTGTACCTGCAGATGTGACGAGCAAAATTATTGATTTTATGTATTGCATTTGATATAATTTCAATTTTTAATTTGTTCATGACGAGGACGTCATTCAATAATGATGGGGAGGATGTAACACGGGTATGTTGGAGAACATACAGTTGCTCTAGTCTGAGTTCAAGTTCCCTCCTTGGTAAACTCTTTTGTTTCCTGATGAAAAGGCCACCAGGCGACCACCTTAGCACCCGGCGTTTGTTTTGTAAACAAATCCCTTTCTTACCTGAGAGCTGAATGAACATCATCTGGCGTGGGTCAGCACAAGTTCTTCACTTTGCAGAACTGTGTTGATCAAGCCAGATGTGTTCTCCCCCTGCTCTCTATACAGGTAAGAATTATTCTACTTCATATACTCTCTTGCTATCTCTGTATGTTTCACACATTGACATGCCATTAATGAGTATGTTGTGTTTTGATAATCACAGGATTACCAAATTATAGATATGGTTGAGAATTCGTTATATCAAGTTATAATATATGAAGTTATGATTTTACTAATGCAGTTAACTTCTGGTCGCTGTCCTGCAATAGTAGTTTATTCCAGTTGTTGAAAACAACCGATGAGATGTATACATTATTCTCACTTTTCTATAGCCTTGATATATTCAATGAGTTAGGGATTGACCTGGAGTTATCTTTAACAAATTTGCATTTGGTAACTGGCTCAGTTGCGAGATACTGTGGCGGTAATCATATATTGGTAAGTTAAGCGTTAGCGATTTTGATAATGCTGTCATATTATCGACAGCTTAATTCATTTATATGTCGATGAATATTTTATGAGATAGGTCCGTCGCAATATTCAATGTAGGCCTATGTAGAGTGTCAAAATCAAAGTACATGCTGTATATAATGGATAGCCTTTCGTTTAATCCTGAACTTACATTGCATGTGAAGGAACTCGTGGCTTTTCTTAGCATACCATACAATATCATGTTATGTAGAGGGTAGCATCTGTGTGTGTGTGTGTGTGCGTGTGTGTGTGATTGTGTGTGATTGCTTGTGTGTTGTGGGTGTGTGTGTATGTGTGTGCGTTTGTATGTTATAGTATGAATGGGGTCTGCGCGAGTAGACTGTGCCGGCTGACCACGGCTTTTTAAGACCGCACTACGGCGGAGGGCCATTGTCAAGTTTCTTTACCTCTGTGGAGGCCGGAAAGATGTGCTGGTAGCTCTTTTGTTTCAAAGTCTTAATGGGGGGAGTCTCTCCCCATCTCCTTTTCTCTAGGCCTGGAAGAGGCGAAAAGAGGAGCTAACTTTTTGTATAGTATATGTTCACGCACACGCTGGTTAACACTTCTTTTGTACACTTTTTTGGCTTTTTAAACGCTGGGGAGCCCAGCGTCTTCTCGCCTTAGCTTTTATTTTAGTTTGTGAGTTTACAAAGTGCTTAATCCATGGCAAGGTTCTGCATCGGGGCTTTTACCAATGTACAGTATTCTGTTGAGTGTAGTTGAGAGCGTGTATGTAATGTATATATATAGAGATAAGTTAAGCCAATGTGTACAGAAATGAAGTTTGAGTTAATGAGAAATAGTAAATGTAATAGGACATCTGGTGATAGAGTAACATGTAGTTAATAGTACTAAGGGGTAGTTTGGATAATGCGTTGTATGTAATGTCAGTGTACATAGTGTATGTGAAACTTGTGATTGTTGGTTTTTGTAAATTGAAAGTATTATGTATCATGTTGAATGTGAATAAAGACTTTGCAGAACTGTGTTGATCAAGCCAGATGTGTTCTCCCCCTGCTCTCTATACAGGTGTCATATCTCGCGAGGTTAGGGACCCGTTCTTGCATCGTCACCCCCCCCCCTTCTTCTTCTTTTTGTTGAGTGAACGCCCCCTGCGTCCCCTTACCCACAAGCAGGCTACGACTATACACACAGGAAAGCAAGTGCGCTGTTAGCTGTCGCGCTTGCAACGAAACACGGGCGTTACACGAAACTATTATTGAATGACGTCCTCGTCATGAACAAATTAAAAATTGAAATTATATCAAATGCAATACATAAAATCAATAATTTTGCTCGTCACATCTGCAGGTACAGCAAGGTGATCGTCTTTGAACACTGCAAATACATGCTTTTGTATCGAGCACTTAACATAGTATCCAATGAATACTGATAAAGATTGCAATTGCAAAAAGAGGAATATTTCGAAACCAAATATGAAAATTTTATGTATACCCCTGATTTTGCTCCCCAAACGTTAACCTATTTCACCCTTCTTATGCCAATCTATCTTTCCTTCTTCTAACAGCGCACTTGCTTTCCTGTGTGTATAGTCGTAGCCTGCTTGTGGGTAAGGGGACGCAGGGGGCGTTCACTCAACAAAAAGAAGAAGAAGGGGGGGGGGGGGGGGTGACGATGCAAGAACGGGTCCCTAACCTCGCGAGATATGACACCTGTATAGAGAGCAGGGGGAGAACACATCTGGCTTGATCAACACAGTTCTGCAAAGTCTTTATTCACATTCAACATGATACATAATACTTTCAATTTACAAAAACCAACAATCACAAGTTTCACATACACTATGTACACTGACATTACATACAACGCATTATCCAAACTACCCCTTAGTACTATTAACTACATGTTACTCTATCACCAGATGTCCTATTACATTTACTATTTCTCATTAACTCAAACTTCATTTCTGTACACATTGGCTTAACTTATCTCTATATATATACATTACATACACGCTCTCAACTACACTCAACAGAATACTGTACATTGGTAAAAGCCCCGATGCAGAACCTTGCCATGGATTAAGCACTTTGTAAACTCACAAACTAAAATAAAAGCTAAGGCGAGAAGACGCTGGGCTCCCCAGCGTTTAAAAAGCCAAAAAAGTGTACAAAAGAAGTGTTAACCAGCGTGTGCGTGAACATATACTATACAAAAAGTTAGCTCCTCTTTTCGCCTCTTCCAGGCCTAGAGAAAAGGAGATGGGGAGAGACTCCCCCCATTAAGACTTTGAAACAAAAGAGCTACCAGCACATCTTTCCGGCCTCCACAGAGGTAAAGAAACTTGACAATGGCCCTCCGCCGTAGTGCGGTCTTAAAAAGCCGTGGTCAGCCGGCACAGTCTACTCGCGCAGACCCCATTCATACTATAACATACAAACGCACACACATACACACACACCCACAACACACAAGCAATCACACACAATCACACACACACGCACACACACACACACACAGATGCTACCCTCTACATAACATGATATTGTATGGTATGCTAAGAAAAGCCACGAGTTCCTTCACATGCAATGTAAGTTCAGGATTAAACGAAAGGCTATCCATTATATACAGCATGTACTTTGATTTTGACACTCTACATAGGCCTACATTGAATATTGCGACGGACCTATCTCATAAAATATTCATCGACATATAAATGAATTAAGCTGTCGATAATATGACAGCATTATCAAAATCGCTAACGCTTAACTTACCAATATATGATTACCGCCACAGTATCTCGCAACTGAGCCAGTTACCAAATGCAAATTTGTTAAAGATAACTCCAGGTCAATCCCTAACTCATTGAATATATCAAGGCTATAGAAAAGTGAGAATAATGTATACATCTCATCGGTTGTTTTCAACAACTGGAATAAACTACTATTGCAGGACAGCGACCAGAAGTTAACTGCATTAGTAAAATCATAACTTCATATATTATAACTTGATATAACGAATTCTCAACCATATCTATAATTTGGTAATCCTGTGATTATCAAAACACAACATACTCATTAATGGCATGTCAATGTGTGAAACATACAGAGATAGCAAGAGAGTATATGAAGTAGAATAATTCTTACCTGTATAGAGAGCAGGGGGAGAACACATCTGGCTTGATCAACACAGTTCTGCAAAGTGAAGAACTTGTGCTGACCCACGCCAGATGATGTTCATTCAGCTCTCAGGTAAGAAAGGGATTTGTTTACAAAACAAACGCCGGGTGCTAAGGTGGTCGCCTGGTGGCCTTTTCATCAGGAAACAAAAGAGTTTACCAAGGAGGGAACTTGAACTCAGACTAGAGCAACTGTATGTTCTCCAACATACCCGTGTTACATATATATATATATATGTGTGTGTGTGTGTGTGTGTGTGTGTGTGTGTGCGCGTGTGTGTTTGTGTCCGTGTGTCTGTGTGTATATACATATATACATACATCAGTGTACATAGAGAGACAAACAGACAGAATAGAAGGAGAAAATAGAGTTGATATGTACTTATTAAGAAGAAGAAAAAAAAAACCCTCTTCACATAAATATATCGAGAAGAATCATCACACATTATTGACATTACTTCCATGCAGAGGGGAATAATTTAGAAGCTCAGCGCTGACGATTTTTTTTTAATACTCAGCGAGTGACGAGTATGTGTCAAAGAAACTCGAAGTGCAATTCAATCAAAATGATAAGTAAATATTCAATACTAGATGAGTAATTCTGAGGCTTGTTTTCTCTCCTGTTATTTGTAGAGGAAACTATATTTCAAAAAAATGAAAATTAACTGTCATCGTTATACATCGCGATGGGAAGTTGTGATCGCCATGATGAATCCAATCTATAGTTTCCATCGGAAATATGGTATAATGTTTGTTGTCGGACTGCCATATTCACCCACTCGTGGCCGCAGGCGAACAAATACTAGTAAAAAACGATGAAAGACCACCCTAATTCGCCGGGAAAGGGAGCATACATCATCACGGAAGTAAATATTGTTTTCTTTGACATTTAAACAGTCCCCCCTCCCTTTCAAACGATCAGTCATCATAGCGCACGTGAAGCTGTATAGTCCTATACCTCGAGATTTCGCACTGTAAGAGAAGAATAATATTATATCAAAACTTATTATCGGTTTCAAAGAAAGACAAAAAAAAAAGGAAATGGAAAAACTATAACAGTCTTGATATTGATTTTAAATACGGATTTAATCATGAATGTGTCCTTTACTGGCCGGCCATCTTTTCAAGCTATGCTTACAATGGCGGCCCTCTGCATTATCGCTCCATGATTATAATTGTTGTAATCCCCGCTGCATAGACATGCATACTGTATATTGTATCATTAATTACCTTTTATATCTTTGTTTACGCAAGTCAAACGACTCTGTTTTGAATCTATTTTGTATATTTCCCACATGTTCATGATCATGTGCCTTATGTATATTGATTTGCTGATTGATTTGTTGATTTGCAGAAAATAAAGTATTAAACAAAAAAAAAACATGTCATTGACTAATCAATGGGAAGAATTGTAAAAGTAGAATACGGCCTGCTAATAAAGCTTTTAAACTATTATAGTTGATTACGTAATAAACAAAAACCTAACACTACGAGTAACAACGAAATAGAGAGCAAACTAATATTGCCAGAGAACGATACCTCTGAGACGCTGTCAATTTAGATACAAACATAATTGTGCATCGGAAAAGGGTATTACAACAGACGCTTAGTTATTGGTCACTGTGTAATATATAGTATTGCACGAAAGTGCGACAGAAGTCTCCCCCCCCCCCCCACATTACTTATATTTGCAAGGCGCTTCCCAGAATTGTTGACAGTCGCCTTATAAACATATTTCACAGTGACATTTTATGACTGACATATTGAAGATAAATCGACGTGATTCAGGCACGAATAAGCCATCTATTCTTTGAAAACTTTACAGTACTTTTTTAATGACGGGAAGTGCGAAGACTAGTAGTTGTTTCGAAGTTGTCCATTGGTTTTGCATTTGAAGCCGCAGTAGGGAAAAGGGAAAGAAAGAAAAGTACTCGAACGTCCACAGCAGACGATCAAACACACAGACGTAAACAGGAATTTGAGACTGCATACCCTGAGTGATGCACTATCGCATGTTTCGAAACAACCGCGGCACTGCAAGAGCAAGTCATAAATCATCTTTACTGCGTGTTTTTCTCGTTCAACATGACAACCGAATCATTGTGCAAAAGGAAAAACTTCACATAAATCGCCCTTAGAGGGAGATCATTTTTGTTGGCAAAGAAAGAAGCAAATATCCTTAGTCAGATATCTGCGTCCATTGATCTTTTCAAACTCTCCGTTGATCAACCCCTGTAGACATGATTTCTTTCTGCCTTTTCTCAAAGTATTTCTCGAAATTGAGTAGTATAATCAAAAAATTAGCGAGCCGTAGACTTTTGGAACCAATCGTCGTATAACGTCGTCGTCGGAAGGCTCTCCATCGATTTAGCAAAAAAAGAAATGTATTGTGTTTTATGAGTGGTTGCAATGATATGACACAGTTCAAACGACTTTTGGTAGAGATAATTAGAAATGAAAACGGCGTCGGCCGTCGATGAAGGTTGATGATTAAATTGGGATAGATTCTTAAAAGAGAGGGGGGTGCAAGGTACGGGGAGTGAGGGATGGGGGGGGGGGGTTCGGGGGGAAGAGGGAAGAATGCCTTCAGTATAAATGCGAGCCTTGATTTCAAAAAGCCCTTCACCCCTCTGCTCAATTGACCAAAAGATATCAGATACGGCATTATTTTTTCTTCAAAAATACAAATAAAACTAACAGACAGATAGACAGACAAACAAACAAACAAACAAACAAACAAACAAACAAACAAACAAACAAACAAACGCTCCAACACACTAACAGAACGAAAGCAGACCAATTATGCACGCACGAGATACAAACTCTCGTTCCCAAGAGCAGTCGCGATATCTGGTGGGCTCCACCATGGACCTAACAACAAAGCGAGTCCCCTTAACTCCTTGGTGCGTGCCGGATGACGAAGTTAGGCTACACGAGAAGCTTCGATTCAAAATCGTGTAGGCATGTTCAACATTGTTACTTTTGGAGTGATCCCATATTTTGTGTATGCACAATGTATCGTGGAGTATGGGAGAGGGGTAGGATGGGGGGAAATCAAAAGCAGCTTTACTTTGGCAGACTGGAGGGAAATGAGCGAATGACTTTACACTTTTGAATACTGAAACGATTGAAGCACGTCCCATTCAGATTTTCGTGTCAATTTGTATTCATTGTTGGCTTTTTTTTATTATTCCAAACTCCCAAAAGGCTCGGGGAAAAAAAGCAACCCGGTGATAGAGCGCTGTAATCCATAACTTCCTCCGTGGAAATAGATAACCACTCCCGATATAATATCCAAGACAAACAAATTAACATGCGATCGTTTTATTTGTAATTTACAATCCTATGATGGCTTGAAGTCGCTTTTGTAACTTGACCTCGTGACTGGAACAGAGAAATGATTCCCCGAGTAGACTTAAGCACTCCGAGTCGACACGCTTGATTTATGTGCGGTCAAGTGGTATTTATTTGAATCTGTTCTAACCAGGAACGATAATTTCATTTCTCCAAGTTCACTGCATTGTAGCCTTTCTCTCTCCTTCCCTTTCTTTTCTCTCCCAATATCTCCCTCTGTCTCTATCTATCTCTCTCTCCCCTCCTCCTTCATTTCTATCCGGTATCTTTTTCCATCAACCATCTTTCTCTCCCTTAATCATTCTTTCCATTATTTTCTTCATTTCCATTCCTCCTTTTTTTTTCTCCTCTATACACTTCCACTCTCATAAAGATATTTTGATATCGTAAACTTACTACAAGTACGACCGCTAAAGTGCAAGTCCACACTTTGTCAGGGATAGCTTCAATACTGAGTAATAAAATCAAATGAAGCGAAAATGGCGGACCCTTCATTTTTCCAATCAGGGCTGACATCCCAATGTTCGGTGAACAAACTGCATCCTTTATTCTCATTGTGCTTATAAGCTTAAATACTTGCAAACTTTCTTGGCTCGTTCATCTGCACTCTAGGTGCTCAATAAAATCTCGGTGCCGCAGGAAGAATACGGTCTTAAATCGTGATATTCGTGATACATCATGTATGATAAACGATAATTACGACCTTCATTGACAGAGTTCAAGAGTGATTGTTTAATTTCCAATTACTTGAACCCCCCCCCCTGTTATTATGTATATCTTTGATCTACTGACTGCAGAATAGAGCACCGAATCAGCTTAGAGCAGTACCACCTAACCAATAGCGTATGCACATGACACATAAGGGCGCGTGATTTAGAAAAATACAATTAAGCGTTATGTTAAAAACAGCATTATGTTAAAAAAGTACAGTTCCTAAGAAAAGCGTCAATTATGAAACATAGTTCACTATCAGTGGTCCTTATAAGTTTGTTTCTTTTTTTAATCGGTCAATCACCATCGATCATATTCTAAAGTTTTTAGTTTGAAATATTTATTTGTTTCTGTTGAAAATGGAAAAAATGAATGAAGAATGAATGAATGAATGAATGAATGGATGAATTTTTATAACTCTCTACTTCTCTCTCTCTCTCTCTCTCTCTCTCTCTCATACTCCTTCTATTTTCTTCTTTTACCTTACATCGAATGTATATACATATACCTTTTCTTTTCTGTTGCAGTGATCTCATTCAAAGTGAGCACGAGGTGAGATATCAATTGAAAATAAATTGCTTATTGAAATATAACTTAAACAGCCCTCCCTTAGTTCCTCCCTGTTAGCCAAACACCACTACCATTGTATTTTCACACCTCTTAGCCACTTTTAATCTGTTTGCCAAATCTCGATATTTCCCCCAAATTACCCCCTTTTCCCACTGAATCTGTGTCCTTGTACCAGCCAAATTGCAAGGTATTCATCGATTATATAGCGAAGTGACAAGAAATTCTCCACAAGACGCAAACGTCGAAATAACAGACATTCAATTCAGCACAGTTAGAGATTATAATCTGAAAGATGAATTAAAATAACCAAGTAACACATGGGTGATCGACAGAGGTACAAAAAAAAAAAAGAAAGATAAAATGCCCGTGTGCTTTTTTAGTACATCGCAGTTCATATCAGGGTCCGAATTTCAGGATTGCGAACAAGAAAGGAAACAGAATCAACAAAATAGACGGTTGAATAAAAGAGCGATCGAGAGATAGAAGGTGGCACAGAGGGAAGATATTTATAGTGGTTTGGCATACAATGTTATCGCCCTATGATCGCGAGTATAACGATACATGATTTCTGCCATCGCTAACACTCTGTCGTCTGCTCAATTGACACCCTGGAAACCGCTTATCGGCAATTCGGATCTGAGTGCATTTTTTTTTTGTCGGCGTGCCACTTGCCAATTTGCATTATGTGAAGTCTTGACCCCAAAGAAAAGGACTCAGATGACATGACACCGTAGCAGTGGCGAAGTCAAACCTGATGAAAACAATCCTTTGAGATACAAATCATTCATTTTTCGTTACAAGTGGCACAGGCTCAGAAATCGTGCGAAATAATGAAGAGCGCAAACTGCGGATAACCGATTCATCGAAATTCGCTTCGTTTCTATCCAACGTACGAGAGCAGGTCACCATGTAAAAACAACAGAAGGAGATTGAAGTAAATTCTGTCATTGTTTGTTTGTTGTTTTCGACAATGCCCGTGATTTCAGAGCATCAGTAACGGTCGAGAGTTAGGAATCATTTTTTTTTTTTTATTAAACAAAATTATTCATCATCACTTTCTTTTGACGTTTTCTCGACATCCGTGTTTGCAACTTTATCAGGGTCAAAATCCCTGTTCCCTACAGTTTGTATGTGTGTGCGCGTGTGTGTTTGTGTTTGTTTGTCTGTTCCTGTATCTGTTTATTTGTTTATTTGTTTGTTTTCTACATTGTGCTGCGATATCTAGGCATCCTGTTCAGGTTAGATATTGTATTTAAGGAAATGCGCTGTCATAGGTTGCTAATCAGGTTGGCCTCGATTTCTAGGGCACCTGTATTGAACATTGCGGGACACGAAATGGTACGTCTAACGTTACCGATTACGCTATGTCAATTCATTTGCCGTAGATTGGACTTCATGATATAATACCACTTTCTTCCATATTCATCCATTTCTGTGTCGATTGATGAATCAATTACAGAAAGGGTCTTTTGTGTGTGCGTTTTTATACCATTAAACAATGAAATGTGTACGCCAGTACTCTTACTATCAGACAGACGTTGCTCAACGTGTAATCTAATCAAGCATTTATAGTCAAACTTATTACCTTATATCTCTTCGTCGAATGTCTTCTCGTTTAGATGGCAGAATAGGCAGTCGCTCCTGCCAAGGTTGTGAAATTGTCGGCACTCCCCAAAGAAATACCGGTTCGGAAGAGCCCATATACGCTTTGATCTTACCTTGCGCATATTTCCTCGCCATACATTAATATAAAAGAATCCGTGCGCGGCGCACAAACAGAGCTAATATAAGGAAACGAAACAAGGGCTGGTAACGACGGGGGAGATTTGGGAGTATAAAAAACACATTCGTCATAAATAATAAATCTCAGAAACTGTCCGTAATGTCTGCGGCAATCAAGATTCCAAGAACGCAGCGACTGGATCAATAAGGCAGCATTTTGGG
Source organism: Diadema setosum (assembly GCF_964275005.1). NCBI lineage: Eukaryota > Metazoa > Echinodermata > Echinoidea > Diadematoida > Diadematidae > Diadema > Diadema setosum. The sequence continues at coordinate 27,591,897 of NC_092706.1, forward strand.
TGGCCTATGGACTCGACAAATCTTGGTAAACATAAAACGTGCCTACCGCACAACCATATCTCTTCTGTTTACGTCGGCCGGGGAAAGTTTTGAGATAAATCTCTATCGTTTGTATATTCTCTTCTTACACACGTGACCTATTCTTGAGCCTAGATAGCTGAAATAGTGAAAACAAAAATAAAATATTGTACGCAGTATTGACGGTGCTTTGTTTCGCTTCTTCTGAGATGCCGGAGTAATGAGTCCGGATGAAAAGATCTCGTCACTCAGGAAACTACGATGCTATCTCGAGTGCCTTAACGGTAGATATTTTTTTTTTTTTGAGGAGTTTGTGATAACATCAGAGCTCCAAGGTGAAGAGCAACAGTTTAAATGTCGGTTAGCAGCGTGCCGACATACTTGCAGAATTCCTTGAGGTTTGGTTTTGTTTCGTGCCGTTTCGTTTTCTTTTTTTTTTCTTCTTCTTTTTCAAAAGTCACATGACGAAGGCAATTGAAAGAAGATATCCAACTATCTTTCGCTGAACAGAACCCATTCTTCTCTACTTTTTTTTTCACAATCATCCATCTCAGGAAAAAGTATTTGAGATGGCATCTCGGAAGTGAAAATATAAAACTTGGGAAGAATGTTAGGACACAAACGTGCCTTCTTCACAATCTTCCTCTACAGATGTTACAACTCTCTCCTTTTTTTTCATTATATTTTGAAAACTAAGCTCACTCCTAAAATGGACGCCCAGTTACGATAGGATGTCGTTGATTTGTATCTCAGACGTGCAAGTTTGCTTTGGTTTTGATTAGGGCAAACATGGATTGAAGATGCCTTGAAATAAAAGCTGCTTGTTCTGCAAATTTGTTTTTGTTATTTAACAAAGGGAAATGTTAGAAATAAGCTTGTGCATACAACGAGAGGAAAACGTCGGCAATATGGCCAGTGCATTGCAGTAATCAACTAGAAATTTCAAGAATTGATATAAGAAGATCATACAAAAAGTAATCACCAGTACAATCAAGGCAAACGCATCAAAATACGAAATAAGCAGCTTCAAACTTTGTCACAAGTGCGTCTTTTCGTCATTTCTGATGAGGCTATCATGTGGAAGAGCGATGTAAGGAGTTTTCATGAAAAAAAAAATAAAGGCAATGTGTCTTTAGCATAAAGTTTGCTAAAGTGGCTTGTCAAACTTGGGTCGAGGAAGAAAAACGTATTTCAAACAAGCCAAACAAGAGAACAATTAATTTGTAACAAGTATCAGTGACTGTATTTCTCTCTCTCCCTCTCTCTCTCTCTCTCTCTCTTACTAATATGGTAGAATAACTAGATTACTTGCACTAACCAGAATCAAGACAGTGTTGAAATAAATGAAAACAACAGCAGCTTACCTCGCATAAACACGTAATACACGGATTTCCCACCAAGAAAGGTGGCTGTACAACTTCACCTTCTCGTTCGCACGACAGCGGGTCACCTGCAGAATGAATAATAAGGAACAAAATTGTGTAGTCTCGTTATAGCCAAGCGTTTGGAGTGATCATTTTAACTGAACGTGTAATAGTCTTATCTGTTCAGGTCAATTTGCAATACAGCGCAAGATATAAATAATAATGGTATTAATGATATTATAAGGTCTTCTTTATATAGGGTAACCTCTTCAGTGTTACCACTGCTCTACCAGAGGGCCCTACCATTGTTACTACCCTAGCGTTGCTAGGTGCCTATTAATACACCTGGGTCAAGAGGGATATGGTGGCCGAACATCTGGTCCAAGGACGTAAGCACTTGGCGGGAATCGAACTCGGGTCCTCCGATTGGGAGGCGGGAGTCTCATCCACTATGCCACAGCGTATAATACATTTACTTCAGTGAATTATGCATTATATAATATCATCATTGATAGTTAAAATACTACACTTCAGTGCGTTTGTTTCTTGGCCATTCGTAATTGCTGTTGTTTCCCCTGTGTTTGTTGTCATCTTTGCTGTTGTCGTTCGTTAGATAATCTCGAGCCTGATATAAATGAGGGTGCTGTTCGTTATTCCGAAGGTTCGCTATTCCGAAGGTTCGTTATTCCGAAGGGTCGTTAATCCGAAACACACAAATTCCCTATACCTAGAGGTTCGTTCATCCGAACATTTGTGGCGTTATTCCGAAGGTTCGTTATTCCGAATATTCGTTAATCCGAAAATGAAATTCGGAACAATGAACGTTCGAAATAACAAATCTTCGGACTAAAGAGCCTTCGGAATGACGAACCTTCGGAATAACTAGCTGTAACCATAAATGAGGGGGAAAACCCCCACGCGGTTCTTTCGAATTGATAGCATTTAAAGGACAAGTTCACCTTCATAAACATAAGGATTGAGAAAATGTATATTAGTATAACATATCAGTGAAAGTTTGAGGAAAATTGGACAATCGATGCAAAAGTTATGAATTTTTAAAATTTTTGTGTTGGAACCGCTGGATGAGGAGACTACTAGGGCTCGTGATGTCATATGTGTACAACAGTATAAAGAAAATATAAAGAAAATTCAACATATTTTCATTTTTTTCGCATAAGAAAAGAGCACTTGACTTGCCTCTTTCTAAAGGCAATGGGAATAATATTACCCATAACATATGTCAGTAACGAGTCAAGGGAATGTGTACTTTTTTCAAAAGATGAAATTTTGTGAAATTCTCTTTATATTTTCCTTATATTGTTGTACGCATGTGACATCATACACTGCAGTAGTCTTCTCATCCAGCGGTGAGTGCACAAAAACTTCAAAAATGCATAACTTTTGAACGGATTGTCCGATTCTCCTCAGACTTTCAATGATGTGTTCTACTAATATTGCTATATTCTCTCAATCCTTATGTTAATGAAGGTGAACTTGTTCTTTAAATCAGTGAACCGTTGATGTGTCGTGTTTGTACCCGGTTTGATACTTCGACGGTCATTTTTGCCTATATGTGTACATGTGCATTAAAACAAACAAATAAGTTCATATTTCAGCAACAAATCGAGAGCAAAAGAAAAAAATATATATACAGAAAAACAGTCATGCACAGTATCATGTAAGGAATACAAATCCTGTTAATATCATTATGAAACGAAGTCTTATTTTTGTATACGGAAATACGTGTGGCAACGTACAAGTCATAACATTCTCGAATCACATCCATGTCTGCTACATAATCTTTGTTCCTTGAATCACTGTGGCAAAATTAAGGAGTGCAGTATAATTATGCATTGAGAATTCTCAACTATTTTGTATACAGTCAAGAAAGTCCACTACTTTTTTGGGGCGGGGGTCGGGGGGGGGGGGGGTCAGTGTCATGCGATTTTCTCTGCTGGTGAAAGCTTTACGTTATACCTGACATTGCGGCACAGATGTAGCAACCCCAAATCACACATAGACATGATATAATCCATACTCGGCACATCGTAGATTCAGTAGATTCTCGCTATATCCACTGGTGACTAAACACACGCACACACATCCGCCGTCCACCATGAGTTGCTGCCACCATTACAATAACCGTTAGCGGCTTTTTAAAAATATAAACACTTCGTTTGGAAAACTTCCTAATATCCTGATTCTCCGCGCACCCTCATGCCTGGTGAAAGCCATGCATCCGCAGAAGCACGAAAACCGTTTCGTAACGCTCGGCAAAGAAGGCGAAGACACAACAATCGTTTGCCAACGACAAGTGGCGAGCGATTTGTTTGGCTTCGACCGATGTGATGATGGCGTAACGAGAAAATTGATGAGTAAGACTGTCATTCATTAAGATTTGAGGCCTGGTCTAATTCATTTGTCATCTTACATTTCCACCTCTCAGCTTTAGGGGGCTGACTTCATTTGGACAACGCGACTCAACATGCTTTTTTTTTTTGGTCATCGTTTCTTTCTCTTTTATTCATATAACAATTTCTTCTAAATTAAATCTTGGCATACTGATCGCGCAATCTACACTTGTTTTTGGCACGATTTGTTTTAACTTCCTTTTGAACGCTTCCTCCGAATTAGTCCTCGAAAACATGAAGTGATGACAACGCAATTCTCTGACAAAGCGCCCTAAATTGTCAGTTGAGCTTTCAATCTATATCATTTTGACTAGTTCAGTTGCCGTTTTCAGACAAAATTATGAATGGACCGTGATTATCTTCAGTTATACTGGTTCTGACCTTATCAGAACCATACCCCTCTGTCTTCTAATGAATATTAAGATCAGTTTAGTACACTTTTTGTCAGTTTGCTAAAGTGCACTTTTGAGACCTTTTGGCACTCGGTTTCTTTGAACATCAGCTTTCAATGTGCATGATAATGTTGAGTTCATAATTACTTTTCATAATGAAGGGAGAAATATATTGTTCTCTAGCTGTAATCGTTCGAATGCTTGGTCGATTAATTACAGAAGGTTTTTATTTCTGTTTTTGTTTTTCATTTTGACAGGTAAGGCGTTAATACTAATCAATGTTTGATTACTGTTATCTTTTTTTCTGAATTGAATATTATTCATTGGCGTTAATTGGCTTGATGTTCGACCAATAATATCGATGGGAGAGGCGGTTATCGCTGAGCGTCGTCTAATTCATGGCGATCAATCTTCCCGAGCCCCTCGGGGGAACAATATTGGAGAAAGCCAACTTGTTTGACAAGCTCGGCGTGAACTTGATTAGCTCCTGTCGAAGAGCGGAACCGTCTCACATCGCATGGATGTGTCGACCCACTTTTACTCTTTCGTTACGTTCATCCATCGTGAACAGCGTAAAGCTCTCTGGATGCTACATTTTATATCCCTTTTGATTAGAAAGACAATGTATAAATGCCTAATGAATGTGTAGAAGGTGGGGACAATGATTACACTGAAATTTCGGTATAAAAAGACACACACCGTTGATGTAAGATGGCTGCACGATACAAACTTGGAACACGAAAGAAGAAAGTTCGCCAAACGCGAACAGAAAGACAGGTGCGGCAGACAGACAATTAGACAGACAGATAAGAGGCTAAAGAAGATGATGAAAACATAGGGAAATGAGGAGAAACTGTAATGATAATGATAATTGAGATAATAATAACAACATCGATAATTTCAGTTATACTAACAATGACAATGCATAACAATAATAATCTATAATGATGAAATAAATTATAATAAAACTAGACGATTAAGTATGAAAATAAGTAAAAGACGAAGAACAAAACTGGAGAAGAAGAGAAATCGTGGAATACTTCCCAGACGAAGAAGGAATTAAGGTGAGAGCAAAGCATGAAACGATGAAAGTAAACACGATGAAGATAACTCGCTGGCTAGGAGCAAAGGAGGAAGAAACAGAGGCGCGCTAGAAGGTTACGGCAGCGGGCGGAAAGACACGTACTACACACAGGAAGCGCCACCGATAATGCGTCATTGTTTCCATCAGGGCCAATGCCCTGTTTGTCAGCCACCTGTTACGCCTGTCTAACGGCTTCATCATCGCCAGACTTTTTTTCTTGAGGAATGACACACCTCCGCGAAACGCGCGCGCAAGTCAGGTGCATTTCGACGATTGATGCGCAATCAGCGCTTAACGGAGCGAGCCGATCATAGACTACAGAAAGTCATAATAGCGCAATCGATCGATCGGATGAAGTCATCGCCTGACAGTGGGCGCGCGAATGGCCACATTTCGAGGTCAGGCGCAGGAGAGCATTTACTAATTTGCGGTAATACGTCTTGACCGAGCTGTCAGTTTGTTGAGGGAAGGGGGGAGGGGGGGGGCACACTCTGCAAAGGTAATGACCTCTCATTCGAATATTATCATCAGTGGGAGGGGGAGGGGAACAGAGGCTCGTTATAACCCATCTAAATGGCAGCTCAGGAAACCGGGTGCTGTTCGTTATTCCGAAGGTTTGTCATTCCGAAGGTTCATTAATCCGAAACACACAAATCCCCTGTACCTATAGAGGTTCGTGAATCCGAACATTTGTGGCGTTATTCAGAAGGTTCGTTATTCCGAAGAATCGTTGATCCGAAAATGAAATAGGGTTCACTATGCAGAAGGCTCGTTTATCCGAAAATGAAATAGGGTTCGTTATTCCGAAGGTTCGTTAATCCGAAAACAATGAAATAGGGTTCGATATTCCGAAGGTTCGTTGATCCGAAGTAAAATAGGGTCCGTAACGAACCTTCAGAGTAACGAACCTTATTCTATTTTTGGATTAATGAACCATCGGAATAACAAACCTTATCACATTTTCGGATTAGCGAACCTTTAGAATAACGTGTCTTCGGAATAACAAACATTCGGAATAACGAACCTTCGGACCAAAGAACCTTCGAAATAACGAATCTTCGGAATAACGAACTGTAACCCAGGAAACCGATAACTCCCACTTTTAATTTGAAGGTTACAAAAGCTAAAGGATAATCCGACCACCTTAACACATCGCGCAAAAGGCTTTTAAAAGGACCCCACCCGATTAACTTCAGTTGTCAAAGAGAAATGAGGGTTTTTGTAGAGCATGTTAATCCCTAATAAGGACAGCAAAGTAGTTTGTATGTATATCAACAGACTTTTCAACTAGTGTTGAAAAAAAAAGTCAGTGGATGGAATCACGTCGTGTGCATTTTTAGCCAATAGAACTCTTTGAAAAAATTCACACAGAATGAATGTCTTTACGTCCTACGTATGCATCCATCCGAATATGACTATATCAAAAAGGTTTTCTATAGCAAATCTCCATTTTTTTTCTTCTTTGCCTGATACGCGTGCTCAATTTAGTTCTCTGCTTTTTGTTTTCACAATCTTTTATCGTGATAATCCAGAATCTGCATCTCTTTATATAATTTTTCTACTTCACCCCTCCCCTCACCCCCGTTGCTGCCGTTTTTGTCTAGTAGGGTATTTTCTTGTTCTTTGCTGGATAATATGTGCGAAGAAAGCAGTCCATCTGTAAGAAGTGGTACAATATCGCAAACGTAAACCAGCTCCGATTCTACAGATCATCTCACCTTCTACCCACACATAAAAGAGATTTAACCGAGAGCCTCCGATGAATGTGATACCCACATGCACGAACAACATATTTGTTCTGCCAATCTTTTGTCCCTCCTTCACTAGAACACAAAATTGCCTTCTATCAATTTTTATTTACAGTTAAGGGACATAAATTATTTTCTCGTGTCGTCGTTCCCCCCCCCCCCCATTTCAAAACTGTGTCCTCCAGTACATGAATATCATTTATTTTTACTACTTGTACTTATGTATGAGTTCTATGTATTTATTCGCATTCAAAATCATAAACTTTTTCGTCGATCTATTTCAGTGCTATCCCGTTAATCTCTTGTTGTCTTGTTTGATGTCTTCGATGAACATCCTGGATTTGTCTGAGAATACAGTATGCAGCGATCACCGGGGTTGTGTTGTCCTTGCATAAAATAAAATGAGTCACTCATCTCCATAAATTCGCAGCTATTCAAGTAAATCGCGGCTTTGGGGGATTATTGAGGCATTTCCCATTTCTCTTCCTAACTCTCTCCCTCTACCACCCCCCCCCCCCCCCATTTCTGTCTTTTCTCCGAATAGCAGGATATCATGCATGCTATGTTTATGCATACAAGACAAAAATAGACAACAGGGGAAAAAAAGGATATATATCTGCTTCTATCTAATCTTTTCATCCGCCATTTTCGTGGAGATTCTTCACTGTACATGCCTTGATAATACCAGGAAGTTTTGAGCAAGTTCTTTATAGTGCGAAAAAGAAAAAGCATTGCCGTTTCCTTTAATGAAAAAAGGAGAAAAAAAAAGATGCTTATGAAGCCAAGGAAATCGGCCGTTATAGAGCTGTGAGCCATGTGAGACAGGGATTACATTTGATGCTCCCTTTCTCCTTATTCGTGCTCTCAAATTTATCCATTTGTAGGCCTACTCATTTACATAATCAAATGTATTATTAGAGTTTCCTTATGTCAGTTTTGTCCACTTACTCATTATACATAGCTGCGTGTATGTGTGTGTGCGTGTGTGTTTGCACGACGTCGTATGCTTGTTATAGTATGTGTGTGTATGCGTTTGTGTGTGGGCGGCCGTTTGTCTTACTCTGCCTTGTATGGTGATGAGAATATTATTATTTCGAACGTCAACAGCCCTATACATTCCCAATGCCCTAAGCCAGATATCGGGGTAAATTACGAATTTTAGCATAAAAGCCTCCCAGGCATGCTGTCAGCAGAAAGAAGGCCATCTTTTGAAGCTTGCCCTTCCCAGGGAAAACGAAAAAGGAAATCAGTGGTCACAAGATAGCCCACTACCCCTCCCCCCCCCCCTTAATCCGTCCCTCTAACTGTGAATCACCACTACAACTGAGTGTCCATGTTGGCTGAGAAAAGGATGAAAACAAAAAGGGAGAAAGGGGGGGGGGGGTGTTGCCGAAAAGAAAAGTTGTTCATGGAAAAAAAGTGACACACATGACGATGTGGAGGTGATGTGGCGGGTATGATAGAAGCAGGGGGGGGGGAGGATAACAGACATAGGTCGAACATCAGGAAAGAGAAAAGGGACACGAAACCCAGAAAAACAACGACAAAATAAAACAGAAAGGCGGCATTCTCGCGCTGGGGAAACAAACTCGCGATGAATATTCAACATTATGCAACTTGGACAAGCGTCTCCGGGGTACCCCGCAACGTGTTTGTAGGCTATCCATCCTCGATCTGCATAATACACAGGGAATTTGAGGCAACATGGCGATCCGTTATCGGGGGAAAGCCGCTTGCATGTACGCTTATTCATGCCCGCGGTTTAAATCGCCTAGCCGCGTCATTCACACAGGGCGGTGCATTTCGGCCCCGTTCACACCGACTTTCTGCGACTATTGCATTCTATGATTTGATTTTACTTCTCAGTGCTCAGTCCGCCGCTCTGCATAGATTCGTTTGGCATTATATATTGTTGTTTTTTTTTTCTATTTCTTGATGACATTAACCCTTTTCTGCTACTGTTATAATTCTATTAGCTTCAGACTCTGAACAACACCCTAGTTTAATTCAATGGAACGGCAGAGAACATTATACATGTACATGAACTCTGGCAAGAAAGATTTCAGTTACAAGAATGATATTACAGTTCCATTCTGGCCCTCAAACAAACAAGGATGGTCATGCAAAAACAAGGGCAAACATCTGTACTTAAAACACACACTATGTTTACATCTTCATTGGATATTCAATTTGCATAACTACATTTACATCTATGTTTCCGCAGATCGTGAACATGACATATTTGTATAAAGTAATGAAATTAAAATTACAGGGCAGAACAAGTGAATTGTTATCTACATGGATAACGACATCAACTGATTGTTATATCTATCGCGAGGAAATTGCTATCGATATTTTAGGTGGTTTTTTTTTTTGTAGAGGTTTTCATTTTTTTTTTGGGGGGGGTATAGTTTTGGGTAGTAAAGTAGCTATTATATGATTCCATGGCGCACACAGATAGAGGAAATTTGACGGACAATTAAATCCAGTTTTACGTTCTTCAAACATTCGCGATATTATAATCTGGGAAACATCCTTCACGCATGCAGGCAGAAAACTATAGTAGAGATAGTCTTAGCTCTGCGATGTGAAAGGTGCGCGTTTCATCATTCCGCGCAGGCGATCCCCATCACTCAATCCAGATCGATTCTGAATTTTGGCTTACAAATGGCGGGAGAATGGAGCGATCCATCTCGCCGGGCTTCGCTGTCTGTCGCGCGCCAGACCGAAAGATCGACAAATTCGGTTAGACGTTCAAAGAATAACACCGTTTTTGTCGGCTCTCGTTACCGTTATTACAGCCGAAGCTCCAGCATAAGGTACGCTCAAATCTATCCCATTCCCTTTTCTCCTGTTTGCTTCCGCCGCCCGTAGATATTGACCTAGTAAATTTCTTTTAGTGAGCGCACAAGGAGATTTCGGGCCGGATAATAAATAAGGGTTGGTGACCTAATTCTGCTAGATATTTCAAGTGCAATCAAATTTGCCGTCTGTTTGATGACTGGGGTAGAATAAGGAAACGTATGCTTCAAGAAAGTGAGTGACCGCTTCGAATCTATATTCCATAAGTCATAACCAAACTATTTAAACTGGCGCTTGTTACGATACCATTACATTGCCGCCTTTGCTCTTCGAGGTACATTCAAGACTGACTCCGTGCATCACTGAAAATTCTCTATTACGGAACACCATGAAAAGTGGAGAATTATCTAACGCGTGATGACGGCTGTATTTTGTATCCAAAAAAACAATGTGATGCAACGCTTTTGCGGAACAGTTTGTTTACCTGATGGCATAGAAAAGTTAGACAGGTCACAACGAAACAGTCGAATGCTGACCAGACCCCCCTTTCTCCCCCCCCCCCCTCTCCGTCACTCTTTTGTCCTTCAAATCAATCAATCAATCAATCAATCAATCAATTCATCAATCAATCAATCAATCAATTCATCAATCAATCAATCAATCAATCAATCAATCAATCAATCAATCAATCAATCAATCAATTAATCAATCAACCAATCAATCAGTCAATCATCTACCTATCTATCTATCTATCTATCTATCTTCTTATCTATCTTTATCTTTACTTCTATTTCTGTTGTCTTTTGTGTTTCGTTTTTTTTTTTTTTTTTCTCACCAACCAGAGAGACCGCTCGTCCCAAATCTTTCCAGCCAGGACGGCTCCACGCGCGTGTTGTAATCTGGTCCGATCGCTCTTTTCGGCTACGGTTGCACTCCCATTCGATATCCTCCGCCATACGGTGATTAAACCCTATGTCTTTGTTGACAAAATGACATTCAAAGGTGGAGGCGTGTGGCCTACTTTCGAGGTTATGGTGCGGCGCAAGAAACGCTGCCGCGCGAGGTCTCAATTACCTCTTCGTTTTCCCCTTTAGCTCCGAGAAATTTGTAAGAGAAGGAATAATTTGCATTTTTCTTGAATATGCAGAGGGTTTCCGATACTTGTCTTTCTCGCCTTCCAGCTATGTCGAGAGATAGTCGGTCGTAAAATTAGAATGATAAGACCGGCGACAATCCTTTCTCGGGCGCCACTTAAAACTAACCTGTTTCGAGCAAGCTGATATGGGAAGCGAAAAAGAGGAAAATTTGAACGATTCAAAAAAAATCATAACCGAGGTGTTGCTAAAGATAGAGGCTGCTCTTTGGTGAGCGTCAAAAGGCGCAAAGAAGATTTAGCTACGCGGTGCTCATTTCATCATTTATTGCAGCAACGGCTATATTCATACAAAGCATTTTCTTTTATCAATTCGGAGAGTAAATCTAACTCTGACACCCATATACACAGAAAGACAGACAGATAGATACACACACACACACACACACACACACACACGCACAAACACACACATACACACACACACACAAACGCAAAAAGATATCATTTTGCTATGTTAACATCAGAACCCCCATTGTGACTCATCACTGTGCTTTTTATTTGTGTTCGCATTCAGCGCATGTGATAGGTGCGCTGGTTAAGCGCTAATAGGATACGAATTTCTTCCAATTAAATCGATGAGCAATTATTGTCAATGATGCGCATTGCAATCAATTTCGCTCCAGAACAGGTGGCTCGGTTACTTGCTGGGATTTGCTGAGGCTGTTCCATGAATAGATCAAACATTATTTATTTGATCATCAATCGATTGTTCTTCTTTTAACTTGTCAAAGATTTTCATTCGGTACGTATCTCAAGCTGGCGTCCCAAATCCTGATGCAAATCAAAGTTGTTGTTTCTTATTATCATTTCTGTAGACAACTTACTGCTGGGAAAAGATAAAATCCGTCATTGTGATTAGTAATGAATGCAGGTGTTTGTTTTTGTTTTTTGGGTTTTTTTTTGTCTTTTGTAGGTCGGGTCGCTTTGTTCTTACCCCACCCCTCCACTACAGTACATTCACGTTTCTGGTCATTGTGAACCTTACCGGTTTGATTTTCAGGCCAGCATTCAAATCTGTAGGTCCTATACAGTTATGCTTCGACAACATTCCTTACCTATGTTCAACCCCCCCCCCCCCCGGAAAAAGAAGAAAAGAAATAAAAGCTACCACCGGCAGATGACATCCATTTAATATCCATTCACTCGTCACGGTTATTTCTTCTTATTATTTTTTTAATTCTATACCCTTTGCATCTATCTGAAAGACTTCAGACATAATCTTCCAGTCGTTTTATCAGGTTAGCTTTGTGCATGTCCTGTTAATAATTTATGTTGATCTCAGAGTGAAATGATGTCAGCCGGTCACCTCATAAGTCAATACTTCCGGATACAATCGACACATTTCTGCTTGACCCAACTCTTAACCGTAACCATTGGAAATTATTATCAGTATCGTGACATTTAAAGGGTGACTACGACAATCCTATAGATCGGTTTCCGATGCGCTCGATGATACGGACGTGTGTCTCTAGACATGCTGGAGATGCAGCTTTTTTTCTCTCTCTCTCTCTCTCTCTATTCACCTGTTGACTGTCTAGGTAAAGCTTGGCACTAAGCAGAAGCAACCTTTGCTCTAAAAGAAATGCATAAAATATGAATGCGGTAGTTAGGCGGTCGGGTTGTTGAAACCGTTCGTCAGTGACAGCGCGCCTATGTTGGATATATAACACGGTGAGAATCTCTATGTCCACACGGACAGGCGTCTGCTGTCTTTGCATTGATACACGAGGCCATGGCGTAGGGGCGACACATCTCAAACGCAGGTGCGCCCGCCTTTAACCCGTATTCAATCGATCACGTTTTTCTCGATTTCCAGCGGCTATCATCCTAAGCGCTGATGCGCTGATAGCACATAGAGGGAGGTGAAGGGAAGAACGGGTGGGGGTGGGGGGGGGGGGGTGTCAGGGAG